>NC_092738.1:2538670-2639227 GCF_047496885.1 Scyliorhinus torazame
ACCTGTGTTGCCCCTTTCAATGACCTGTGTACCTGTACACCTAGATCTCTCTGACTTTCAACACTCTTGAGGGTTCTACCATTCGCTGTATATTCCCTACCTGCATTAGACCTTCCAAAATGCATTGCCTCACATTTGTCCGGATTAAACTCCATCTGTAGCTGTGTGGGGTTTTTATGTTTGGAGTTGAACCCTGCGCTCATTCTAGCCAAATGGAACAAACGTTTGTGGGTCAGGTTGTAACAAGGTTCACCTTCAGCTCCACAGCGTTGATCAGCTTCCCGCACAGGTCGCACTGGTCGCCCCGCGCCTCGGGGTAGCTGCAGAAGGGGCACCCCCCCTCCACGAAGCGGTCCGCCAGGAATCTCTCGCACCTCTCGCAGCGCAGCTGGTCCACCGTGTCGGGCGAGAGGAACCCGCGCTCAAGCAGCCGCGTGAAGATATCCTGGGCGATCCTGTAAACGGGGAAACAGAGAGCTGTGTGTGTCTGTCTGTGTGTGTCCGTCTGTGTGTGTGTGTGTCTCTGTCTGTGTGTGTGTGTGTCTGTCTGTGTGTGTGTGTGTCTGTCTGTGTGTGTGTCTGTCTGTGTCTGTGTGTCTGTCTGTGTGTGTGTGTGTCTCTGTCTGTGTGTGTGTGTGTCTGTCTGTGTGTCTGTGTGTGTATGTCTGTCTGTGTGTGTGTGTCTGTCTGTGTGTGTGTGTGGCTGTCTGTGTGTCTCTGTGTGTGTGTGTCTGTCTGTGTGTGTGTCTGTGTGTGTGTCTGTGTGTGTCTGTCTGTGTGTGTCTGTCTGTGTGTGTGTGTCTGTCTGTGTGTGTGTGTCTGTCTGTGTGTGTGTGTCAGTCTGTGTGTGTCTGTCTATGTGTGTGTATGTCTATGTGTGTGTATGTCTATGTGTGTGTCTGTCTGTGTGTGTGTCTGTCTGTGTGTGTGTCCCAGTCTGTGTGTGTCCCAGTCTGTGTGTGTCCCAGTCTGTGTGTGTGTGTCTGTGTGTGTGCGCGTCTGTGTGCGCGTCTGTGTGCGCGTCTGTGTGCGTGTCTGTGTGCGTGTCTGTGTGCGTGTCTGTGTGCGCGCGCGTCTGTGTGCGCGCGCGTCTGTGTCGGTCTGTGTGTGCGCGCATCTGTATCGGTCTGTGTGCGCGCGCGCCTGTGTCGGTCTGTGTGCGCGCGCGCCTGTGTCGGTCTGTGTGCGCGCGCGTCTGTGTCGGTCTGTGTGCGCGCGCGTCTGTGTCGGTCTGTGTGCGCGCGTCTGTGTCGGTCTGTGTGCGTGCGCGTGTGTCGGTCTGTGTGCGCGCGTGTGTCGGTCTGTGTGCGCGCGCGTCTGTGTCGGTCTGTGTGCGCGCGCGTCTGTGTCGGTCTGTGTGCGCGCGCGTCTGTGTCGGTCTGTGTGCGCGCGCGTCTGTGTCGGTCTGTGTGCGCGCGCGTCTGTGTCGGTCTGTGTGCGCGCGCGTCTGTGTCGGTCTGTGTGCGCGCGCGTCTGTGTCGGTCTGTGTGCGCGCGCGTCTGTGTCGGTCTGTGTGCGCGCGCGTCTGTGTCGGTCTGTGTGCGCGCGCGTCTGTGTCGGTCTGTGTGCGCGCGCGTCTGTGTCGGTCTGTGTGCGCGCGCGTCTGTGTCGGTCTGTGTGCGCGCGCGTCTGTGTCGGTCTGTGCGCGCGCGCGTCTGTGTCGGTCTGTGCGCGCGCGCGTCTGTGTCGGTCTGTGCGCGCGCGCGTCTGTGTCGGTCTGTGCGCGCGCGCGTCTGTGCGCGCACGCGTCTGTGTGTGTGTGTCTGTGTGTCTTTGTGTGTTGTGTGGGAGGGAGGGAGGGAGGGGGAAGGGGGAGGTAGGGGGGGAGGGAGGGAGGGGAGGGGTGACGCCGGAGGGAGGGTAGCGATGCCGGAGTGCCCGGACGCCCCTCCCCAGCTCCGGGACCGAGCGACAGACCCACCTGGTCTGGTGGTCGGTGGTCGTCCGTCCGAAGTAGTCGAAGGAGATGGAGAACCAGCGGTAGATGTGGCTGTGGATGGCGTGGTACTTGTCACAGATCTGCTGAGGGGTCAGGCCCTCCTCCAGGGCCTTCGTCTCGGTCGCCGTGCCGTACTCGTCCGTCCCGCAGATATACAGCATGTTCCAACCTCGCAGGCGGCAGAACCTGGGCGGGAGCGAAAATTCACCCTCGGAGTCACACAGGAACAGGAGGATCCCATTCAACCCCCTCCTCCTCCTCGAGCCTGTTACACAGGAACAGGAGGATCCCATTCAGCCCCCTCCTCCTCCTCGAGCCTGTTACACAGGAACAGGAGGATCCCATTCAGCCTCCTCCTCCTCGAGCTTGTTACACAGGAACAGGAGGATCCCATTCAGCCCCCTCCTCCTCCTCGAGCCTGTTACACAGGAACAGGAGGATCCCATTCAGCCCCCTCCTCGAGCCTGTTACACAGGAACAGGAGGATCCCATTCAGCCCCTCCTCGAGCCTGTTACACAGGAACAGGTGGATCCCATTCAGCCCCCTCCTCCTCCTCGAGCCTGTTACACAGGAACAGGAGGATCCCATTCAGCCCCCTCCTCCTCCTCGAGCCTGTTACACAGGAACCGGAGGATCCCATTCAGCCTCCTCCTCCTCCTCGAGCCTGTTACACAGGAATAGGAGGATCCCATTCAGCCCCCTCCTCGAGCCTGTTACACAGGAACAGGAGGATCCCATTCAGCCCCCTCCTCCTCCTCGAGCCTGTTACACAGGAACAGGAGGATCCCATTCAGCCCCCTCCTCCTCCTCGAGCCTGTTACACAGGAACCGGAGGATCCCATTCAGCCCCCTCCTCCTCCTCGAGCCTGTTACACAGGAACAGGAGGATCCCATTCAGCCCACTCCTCGAGCCTGTTACACAGGAACAGGAGGATCCCATTCAGCCCCCTCCTCCTCCTCGAGCCTGTTACACAGGAACAGGAGGATCCCATTCAGCCCCCTCCTCGAGCCTGTTACACAGGAACAGGAGGATCCCATTCAGCCCCCTCCTCGAGCCTGTTACACAGGAACAGGAGGATCCCATTCAGCCCCCTCCTCCTCCTCGAGCCTGTTACACAGGAACAGGAGGATCCCATTCAGCCCCCTCCTCCTCCTCGAGCCTGTTACACAGGAACAGGAGGATCCCATTCAGCCCCCTCCTCGAGCCTGTTACACAGGAACAGGAGGATCCCATTCAGCCCCCTCCTCCTCCTCGAGCCTGTTACACAGGAACAGGAGGATCCCATTCAGCCCCCTCCTCCTCCTCGAGCCTGTTACACAGGAACAGGAGGATCCCATTCAGCCCCCTCCTCGAGCCTGTTACACAGGAACAGGAGGATCCCATTCAGCCTCCTCCTCGAGCCTGTTACACATGAACAGGAGGATCCCATTCAGCCCCCTCCTCGAGCCTGTTACACAGGAACAGGAGGATCCCATTCAGCCTCCTCCTCGAGCCTGTTACACAGGAACAGGAGGATCCCATTCAGCCTCCTCCTCCTCCTCGAGCTTGTTACACAGGAACAGGAGGATCCCATTCAGCCCCCTCCTCGAGCCTGTTACACAGGAACAGGAGGATCCCATTCAGCCCCCTCCTCCTCGAGCCTGTTACACAGGAACAGGAGGATCCCATTCAGCCCCCTCCTCGAGCCTGTTACACAGGAACAGGAGGATCCCATTCAGCCCCCTCCTTGAGCCTGTTACACAGGAACAGGAGGATCCCATTCAGCCTCCTCCTCGAGCCTGTTACACAGGAACAGGAGGATCCCATTCAGCCCATCCTCCTCCTCGAGCCTGTTACATAGGAACAGGAGGATCCCATTCAGCCCCCTCCTCCTCCTCCTCGAGCCTGTTACACAGGAACAGGAGGATCCCATTCAGTCTCCTCCTCGAGCCTGTTACACAGGAACAGGAGGAGCCCATTCAGCACCCTCGTCCTCCTCGAGTCTGTTACACAGGAACAGGAGGATCCCATTCAGCTCCCTCCTCGAGCCTGTTACACAGGAACAGGAGGATCCCATTCAGCCCCCTCCTCCTCCTCGAGTCTGTTACACAGGAACAGGAGGATCCCATTCAGCCCCCTCCTCGAGCCTGTTACACAGGAACAGGAGGATCCCATTCAGCCCCCTCCTCGAGCCTGTTACACAGGAACAGGAGGATCCCATTCAGCCCCCTCCTCGAGCCTGTTACACAGGAACAATAGGATCCCATTCAGCCCCCTCCTCGAGCCTGTTACACAGGAACAGGAGGATCCCATTCAGCCTCCTCCTCGAGCCTGTTACACAGGAACAGGAGGATCCCATTCAGCCCATCCTCCTCCTCGAGCCTGTTACACAGGAACAGGAGGATCCCATTCAGCCCCCTCCTCCTCCTCCTCGAGCCTGTTACACAGGAACAGGAGGATCCCATTCAGCCTCCTCCTCGAGCCTGTTACACAGGAACAGGAGGATCCCATTCAGCCCATCCTCCTCCTCGAGCCTGTTACACAGGAACAGGAGGATCCCATTCAGCCCCCTCCTCCTCCTCCTCGAGCCTGTTACACAGGAACAGGAGGATCCCATTCAGCCTCCTCCTCGAGCCTGTTACACAGGAACAGGAGGATCCCATTCAGCACCCTCGTCCTCCTCGAGTCTGTTACACAGGAACAGGAGGATCCCATTCAGCTCCCTCCTCGAGCCTGTTACACAGGAACAGGAGGATCCCATTCAGCCCCCTCCTCCTCCTCGAGCCTGTTACACAGGGACTGGAGGATCCCATTCAGCCCCCTCCTCCTCCTCGAGCCTGTTACACAAGAACAGGAGGATCCCATTCAGCCCCCTCCACCTCCTCGAGCCTGTTACACAGGAACAGGAGGATCCCATTCAGCCCCCTCCTCGAGCCTGTTACACAGGAACAGGAGGATCCCATTCAGCTCCCTCCTCGAGCCTGTTACACAGGAACAGGAGGATCCCATTCAGCCCCCCCCTCCTCCTCGAGCCTGTTACACAGGAACAGGAGGATCCCATTCAGCCCCCTCCTCGAGCCTGTTACACAGGAACAGGAGGATCCCATTCAGCCCCCTCCTCGAGCCTGTTACACAGGAACAGGAGGATCCCATTCAGCTCCCTCCTCCTCCTCCAGCCTGTCACACAGGAACAGGAGGATCCCATTCAGCCCCCTCCTCGAATCTGTTACACAGGAACAGGAGGATCCCATTCAGCCCCCCCTCCTCCTCGAGCCTGTTACACAGGAACAGGAGGATCCCATTCAGCCCCCTCCTCGAGTCTGTTACACAGGAACAGGAGGATCCCATTCAGCCCCCTCCTCGAGCCTGTTACACAGGAACAGGAGGATCCCATTCAGCCCCCTCCTCGAGCCTGTTACACAGGAACAGGAGGATCCCATTCAGCCCCCTAATCGAGCCTGTGACACAGGAACAGGAGGATCCCATTCAGCCCCCTCCTCCTCGAGCCTGTTACACAGGAACAGGAGGATCCCATTCACACCCTCCTCGAGCCTGTCACGCAGCCCCCCTTCCCTTCACCTGGCAAAGACATCCGCGCTCAGCACACAGCCGATGATGTTGCCCAAGTGGGGGATGTTGTTGACGTACGGCAGGGCGCTGGTTACTAGAATGTTCCTCTCAGCCTTCTTTGGCAATCTGTGTTTCGACAGAGAAAGAGAGAGCGAGAAAAAGAGACAGACAGAGAGAGAAAGACAGAGAGAGAGACAGAGAGAGAGAGAGACAGAGAGTCAGAAATGACCGGGACCAGCGTTTTATCTTACAGCATTGTACCCCGATTAATAAAACTAAGGATATTATGCAGAGGATCTGGGCGGCCTCATACATGAATCACAAAGGCCTCGTATCCAGGTAGGGCGAGTAATTAGGAGAGGATGTTATCATTTATTGTCAAGGGGAATCGACCATTCCACAGTGCGGCGCTCCCTCAGCACTGACCCTCCCAGAGTGCGGTGCTCCCACAGCACTGACCCTCCCACAGTGCGGCGCTCCCTCAGCACTGACCCTCCCACAGTGCGGAGCTCCCTCAGCACTGACCCTCCCACAGTGCGGCGCTCCCTCAGCACTGACCCTCCCACAGTGCGGAGCTCCCTCAGCACCGACCCTCCCACAGTGCGGAGCTCCCTCAGCACATACCCTCCCACAGTGCGGAGCTCCCTCAGCACTGACCCTCCCACAGTGCGGAGCTCCCTCAGCACTGACCCTCCCACAGTGCGGCGCTCCCTCAGCACTGACCCTCCCACAGTGCGGAGCACCCTCAGCACTGACCCTCCCACAGTGCGGTGCTCCCTCAGCACTGACACTCCCACAGTGCGGCACTCCCTCAGCACTGACCCTCCCAGTGCGGCGCTCCCTCAGCACCGACCCTCCCACAGTGCGGAGCTCCCTCAGCACATACCCTCCCACAGTGCGGCGCTCTCTCAGCACTGACCCTCCCAGTGCGGCGCTCCCTCAGCACTGACCCTCCCACAGTGCGGAGCTCCCTCAGCACATACCCTCCCACAATGCAGCACTCCCTCAGCACTGACCCTCCCACAATGCGGAGCTCCCTCAGCACCGACCCTCCCACAGTGCGGCGCTCCCTCAGCACTGACCCTCCCACAGTGCGGCGTTCCCTCAGCACTGACCCTCCCACAGTGCGGCGCTCCCTCAGCACTGACCCTCCCACAGTGCGGCGCTCCCTCAGCACTGACCCTCCCACAGTGCGGCGCTCCCTCAGCACTGACCCTCCCACAGTGCGGCGTTCCCTCAGCACTGACCCTCCCACAGTGCGGCGCTCCCTCAGCACTGACCCTCCCACAGTGCGGCGCTCCCTCAGCACTGACCCTCCCACAGTGCGGAGCTCCCTCAGCACTGACCCTCCCCCAGTGCGGAGCTCCCTCAGCACTGACCCTCCCACAGTGCGGAGCTCCCTCAGCACTGACCCTCCCACAGTGCGGAGCTCCCTCAGCACTGACCCTCCCACAGTGCTGAGCTCCCTCAGCACCGACCCTCCCACAGTGCGGAGCTCCCTCAGCACTGACCCTCCCACAGTGCGGCACTCCCTCAGCGCTGACCCTCCCACAGTGCGGCGCTCCCCCAGCACTGACCCTCCCACAGTGCGGAGCTCCCTCAGCACTGACCCTCCCACAGTGCGGAGCTCCCTCAGCACCGACCCTCCCACAGTGCGGAGCTCCCTCAGCACTGACCCTCCCACAGTGCGGAGCTCCCTCAGCACTGACCCTCCCACAGTGCGGAGCTCCCTCTGCACTGACCCTCCCACAGTGCGGAGCTCCCTCAGCACTGACCCTCCCACAGTGCGGCGCTCCCTCAGCACCGACCCTCCCACAGTGCGGCGCTCCCTCAGCATTGACCCTCCCACAGTGCGGCGCTCCCTCAGCACTGACCCTCCCACAGTGCGGCGCACCCTCAGCACTGACCCTCCCACAGTGCGGCGCTCCCTCAGCACTGACCCTCCCACAGTGCGGCGCTCCCTCAGCACTGACCCTCCAACAGTGTGGTGCTCCCGCAGCACTGACCCTCCCACATTGCAGAGCTCCCTCAGCACTGACCCTCCCACAGTGCGGAGCTCCCTCAGCACGGACCCTCCCAAAGTGTGGCGCTCCCTCAGCACTGACCCTCCCACAGTGCGGGGCTCCCTCAGCACCGACCCTCCCACAGTGCGGAGCTCCCTCAGCACCGACCCTCCCACAGTGCGGAGCACCCTCAGCACTGACCCTCCCGCAGTGCGGCGCTCCCTCAGCACTGACCCTCCCACAGTGCAGCGCTCCCTCAGCACTGACCCTCCCACAGTGCGGCACTCCCTCAGCACGGACCCTCCCACAGTGCGGAGCTCCCTCAGCACTGACCCTCCCACAGTGCGGCGCCCACTCAGCACTGACTCTCCCACAGTGCGGAGCTCCCTCAGCACTGACCCTCCCACAGTGTGGCGCTCCCTCAGCACTGACCCTCCCACAGTGCGGCGCTCCCTCAGCACTGACCCTCCCACAGTGCGGCGCTCCCTCAGCACTGACCCTCCCACAGTGCGGCGCTCCCCCAGCACTGACCCTCCCACAGTGCGAAGCTCCCTCAGCACTGACCCTCCCACAGTGCGGAGCTCCCTCAGCACTGACCCTCCCACAGTGCGGAGCTCCCTCAGCACTGACCCTCCCACAGTGCGAAGCTCCCTCAGCACTGACCCTCCCACAGTGCAGAGCTCCCTCAGCACTGACCCTCCCACAGTGCGGAGCTCCCTCATCACTGACCCTCCCACAGTGCGGAGCTCCCTCAGCACTGACCCTCCCACAGTGCGGAGCTCCCTCAGCACTGACCCTCCCACACTGCGGCGCTCCCTCAGCACTGACCCTCCCACAGTGCGGAGCTCCCTCAGCACCGACCCTCCCACAGTGCGGCGCTCCCTCCGCACCGACCCTCCCACAGTGCGGCGCTCCCTCAGCACTGACCCTCCCACAGTGCGCCAACCCCAAAACTCACACGGGGTGCTGTATCCTCTTGGGCTTGGGCAGCCCGGCTAGTCCACGGCGCCAAGCCTCCTCTGCCGCTCGTACCTCATCCTCGGTGACCTTGCGATCGACGGCCGCCTCCCCTTCCTGCAGGAGTAGAGCGGAAAGCTCCGTATAGAGTCTGATTAACCCTCCCCTCCCTCCCCAGGTGCTCTTGGTCAATCACAATGACTCCCACCGCGCAGGAACGGCCCATTCGGCGGAGGGACCGGTTCTTACTTCTCACGAGCCTCACCCGGATCCCCGTTCGACCCAACCCTTCTTCTCTCGTATCTTTATCCAGCCTCGCCGCCAACCCCCTTCGACGAATGTGGGAAATTGTTACCCAGATTGCATTATATCTGTCGCAGTAAATCCCGCTTAGTAAGCAGGCAGACGGCGTTTCAGCAAAATATGCAATTAAGAGGTCATAAAAGTGGGATAATCGTTGATCACAACCACTTGTTTACCTATATGGGGCCGACGGTTGTAGAAAGGTGTCTCCTGGGGTTTAGACAATCGATGGGCTGTGTTCAGCCTTAGTCACGTGGCAGCGGGATAGAGATGGTGTAGTTAAGTGGAGGGGCCAGGTCTGTAGCAGGCGGTTCAGCTTCCAGTCAGCCAAAGTAGCATTGTGGGTAGCACAGTTGCTTCACAGCTCCAGGGTCCCAGGTTCGATTCCCGGCTTGGGTCACTGTCTGTGCGGATTCTGCACGTCCTCCCCGTGTGCGCGTGGGTTTCCTCCGGGTGCTCCGGTTTCCTCCCACAGTCCAAAGATGTGCAGGTTAGGTGGATTGGCCGTGATAAGTTGCCCTTAAGTGTCCAAAATTGCCCTTAGTGTTGGGTGGGGTTACTGGGTTATGGGGATAGGGTGGCGGTGTTGACCTTGGGTAGGGTGCTCTTTCCAAGAGCCGGCGCAGACTCGATGGGCCGAATGGCCTCCTTCTGCACTGTAAATTCTATAAAGTCGGGAGGCTCGAGTCCGAATCGGTCTCTCTCCTTTGCTTTTTAAAAAAAATTCATATTATTTTTATTTTATTTAATAAACTTCGACTACCCGATTCATTTTTTCCAATTAAGGGGCAATTTAGCGCGGCCAATCCACCTCCCTGCACATCTTTGGGTTGTGGGGGCGAGACCCACGCAGACACAGGGAGAATGTGCAAACTCCACACAGACGGTGACCCAGAGCTGCTCTCTCCCTTGCTGAAGGCAACACCCCGCGCAGGGGGGGGGTTGGCAGTGAGTTTCCCTGCGTTTGCTAACTTTATTTACAAGTGGGCTTTGAGCTGCAGAGGGCTTTGTTGAATTGGAGACAGCGTTTCCCTTTTCTGGGGAGGCACAGGTTCTACGCATGTGACGCGTAATATAATCTCCTAAGGTTCATAACCGCGCCCCCCGCAAAGAGACCTCTCACCGTCTCAATCCCAAAATGGCCGACCATCTGACTCGAAGACTCGAGTGGGGGCTGGGGGGGGGGGGGAGAGATGTTGAACGGCCTCCTCCTCTTCCTGCGTGACAGACTCGTGGAGGAGGGGGCTCAACGGCCACCTCCACAGGTTCCAGGAGGTGGTGAGGAGGGGGAGGGGGGGGGGGGGAGAAAAAAAGAGGGCTGGGAACACGGTCTAAAACCGCTCGCGGTCGCCGCCCGTTCACGTACCTCCGCCGGGCCGCTGGCGGCCCCCTCCGGCAAGGGGGCCGGAGCCGGCTGCTTCTGCAGGGACGGCCTGAAGACTTGCGCCCCGTGCCGCTCCGAAACAGCGGACGCGGCCTTGCGGCAGGCAGCCAGGTTGCCTATCCGTCGGACCCATTCGCGCAGGGCGCCGTACTCGTCTGCTGACCACGGGAGGGGGAGGAAAACGGGGATGACGCAAACTCCGGTTAGCAATCGTCGTAAATGCGCGGACGCCCCTTACCCGATACGGGTGAAACAGAAAGACATCTCCCCCTTGTTGACGGACGCGCGCAGGGGGGGAGGTAATTCTACTAACGGCCCGTCAGCGCTAGGGTTCACGGGAAGATGCCTGGTGTGGCGTCGCTGGGCATCACCACTTGCCCGCCGCCCCCCCCCCCCCACCCCCCCGAGAAGGCGGTGGGCAGGACGCCCCACTTCCCGCATCCACCGCGGTCCCGGTGTCGGGGACGGAGTTCTGCGATAGTGCACGAACGGCCGACGAGGTTGCGAGTCGGGACGGTGTGTGTGTTGTGGGGGGGGTCTCGAGGGAGAGGAGGGGACTTGCAGGCGGCCGGGCGTTCCCCCTGCGTCTGCCACACTCCCCCCTCGTCCTTCTGGGGGGGGGGGGGGCCGGGTTTGGGACGCGCTGTCTGTGGAGTTTGGAGATTCACTGCGGCGCGCCCCGGTAGACGGTGCGCGCGGCTGTCGCTGCCCGTCGGGGGGAGGAGGGGGAGCGGGTGTCGGAGGTGGGGGGGGGGGCGGGCGTGTCAAACTAGTAGGGTGGGGGGGCGGCTGCTCCGTCCGGGACGGCTTCGAGCTTCTCGAGTGCGGTTGGGAGCCGCCCGCTCACCCGGGCGAGCGCAGGGCGCCCCGTCTCGCTCCCGACTGCCGTCCCCCGGGGACGGCGGACAGGCGTTGGGCCGGGGAGTAACCCGAGGGGGAACTGCGGGCTCGGGGGGACGACGACGTGGGTTACCTGGCAGCTGTGCAGCATCCTGCAGGAGCGGGTAAAGGGTGCCCCAGACAACAATGTCAGCCACGGTCACAGCGTCCTGCCAAAGACGGAGAGAAGGCAACGTTACCACCGGGGCGCAGACGGCAACGCACAAATCTGTCACTGCCTCCGCTACACCGCTGCCCACAGCCGGGTCTCCTCCAGTCCCTCTACACCCCTCCCCATCTCTGTAACCTCCTCCAGCCCCCTACACCCCTCCCTATCTCTGTAACCTCCTCCAGTCCCCTACACCCCTCCCCATCTCTGTAACCTCCTCCAGTCCCCTACGCCCCTCCCCATCTCTGTAACCTCCTCCAGCACCCTACACCCCTCCCTATCTCTGTAACCTCCTCCAGCCCCCCACACCCCTACCCATCTCTGTAACCTCCTCCAGCCCCTACACCCCTCCCTATCTCTGTAACCTCCTCCAGCCCCCTACACCCCTCCCATCTCTGTAACCTCCTCCAGCCCCCTACACCCCTCCCTATCTCTGTAACCTCCTCCAGCCCCCCTACACCCCTCCCTATCTCTGTAACCTCCTTCAGCCCCCCTACACCCCTCCCTGTCTCTGTAACCTCCTCCAGCCCCCTACAACCCTCCCTATCTCTGTAACCTCCTCCAGCCCCCTACACCCCTCCCTATCTCTGTAACCTCCTCCAGTCCCCTACACCCCTCCCTATCTCTGTAACCTCCTCCAGCCCCCTACACCCCTCCCTATCTCTGTAACCTCCTCCAGCCCCCCTACACCCCTCCCTATCTCTGTAACCTCCTTCAGCCCCCCTACACCCCTCCCTGTCTCTGTAACCTCCACCAGTCCCTACACCCCTCCCTATCTCTGTAAACTCCTCCAGTCCCCTACACGCCTCCCTATCTCTGTAACATCCTCCAGCCCCTACACCCCTCCCTATCTCTGTAAACTCCTCCAGTCCCCTACACACCTCCCTATCTCTGTAACCTCCTCCAGTCCCTACACCCCTCCCTGTCTCTGTAACCTCCACCAGTCCCTACACCCCTCCCTATCTCTGTAAACTCCTCCAGTCCCCTACACCCCTCCCTATCTCTGTAACCTCCTCCAGTCCCCTACACGCCTCCCTATCTCTGTAACATCCTCCAGCCCCTACACCCCTCCCTATCTCTGTAAACTCCTCCAGTCCCCTACACACCTCCCTATCTCTGTAACCTCCTCCAGTCCCTACACCCCTCCCTGTCTCTGTAACCTCCACCAGTCCCTACACCCCTCCCTATCTCTGTAAACTCCTCCAGTCCCCTACACCCCTCCCTATCTCTGTAACCTCCTCCAGTCCCCTACACGCCTCCCTATCTCTGTAACATCCTCCAGTCCCTACACCCCTCCCTATCTCTGTAACCCCCTCCAGTCCCCTACACCCCTCCCTATCTCTGTAACCTCCTCCAGTCCCTACACCCCTCCCTATCTCTCTAACCTCCTCCAGTCCCCTCAACCCTCCCTATCTCTGTAACCTCCTCCAGTCCCCTACACTCTCCCTATCTCTGTAACCTCCTCCTGCCCCCCTACACCCCTCCCTATCTCTGTAACCTCCTCCAGTCCCCTACACCCCTCCCTATCTCTGTAACCTCCTCCAGTCCCCTCAACCCTCCCTATCTATGTAACCTCCTCCAGCCCCCTACACCCCTCCCCATCTCTGTAACCTCCTCCAGCCCCCCTATACCCCTCCCTATCTCTGTAACCTCCTCCAGCCCCCCTACATTTCTCCCTATCTCTGTAACCTCCTCCACCCCTCCCTATCTCTGTAACCTCCTCCAGCCCCCTACACCCCTCCCTATCTCTGTAACCTCCTCCAGCCCCTACACCCCTCCCTATCTCTGTAACCTCCTCCAGCCCCCCTACATCCCTCCCTATCTCTGTAACCTCCTCCAGCCCCCTACAACACTCCCTATCTCTGTAACCTCGTCCAACCCCCTACAACCCTCCCTATCACTGTAACCTCCTCCAGCCCCTACACCCCTCCCTATCTCTGTAACCTCCTCCAGTCCCCTACACCCCTCCCTATCTCTGTAACCTCCTCCAGTCCCCTCAACCCTCCCTATCTCTGTAACCTCCTCCAGTCCCCTCAACCCTCCCTATATCTGTAACCTCCTCCAGCCCCCTACACCCCTCCCTATCTCTGTAACCTCCTCCAGCCCCCGACACCCCTCCCTATCTCTGTAACCTCCTCCAGCCCCTACAACCCTCCCTATCTCTGTCACCTCCTCCAGCTCCCTACACCCCTCCCTATCTCTGTAACCTCCTCCAGTCCCCTACACCCCTCCCTATCTCTGTAACCTCCTCCAGCTCCCTACACCTCTCCCCACCTCACCTGCACGTCTTTGGACTGTGGGAGGAAACCGGAGCACCCGGAGGAAACCCACGCAGACACGGGGAGAGCGCGCAGACTCCGCACGGGCAGTGACCCGAGCCGGGAATCGAAGACAGGGCACCCCAGGGCACCCCCCCCCTCCCTCACCCCCTCCTCCTCTCTCTCCCCTCCCTCACACCACCCTCTTCCCCTCCCTTCTCCCCGAAACCCCTCGCACTCTCTGCTCCCCCTCCACCAAAGACAGGACGGGGGGGGGGGTCTGGACTCACCGAGGTCAGACACGACGCAGCCTGGTCGATGAGGGCCTGGTTGAGGTGTGAGAGCGGTCCCCGCAAAGCTGCCACGCAATCCTCGCCCTTCCTCCCTTGCACAACCGCCGTCTGCAGGGCTGCGCAAACCGCTGGCTGCCGTCCAGAACAGACAAATAAGGTTAGAGAAAGAAAGAGGACAGGGGGTAGACTAGTACAAAAGGTGAAGTCACACGGGATCAGGGGTGAGCTGGCAAGGTGGATACAGAACTGGCTAGGCCATAGAAGGCAGAGAGTAGCAATGGAAGGGTGCTTTTCTAATTGGAGGGCTGTGACCAGTGGTGTTCCACAGGGATCAGTGCTGGGACCTTTGCTGTTTGTAGTATATATAAATGATTTGGAGGAAAATGTGACTGGTCTGATTAGTAAGTTTGCAGACGACACAAAGGTTGGTGGAATTGCGGATAGCGATGAGGACTGTCAGAGGACACAGCAGGATTTAGATCGTCTGGAGACTTGGGCGGAGAGATGGCAGGTGGAGTTTAATCCGGACAAATGTGAGGTGATGCATTTTGGAAGGTCTAATGCAGGTCGGGAATATACAGTGAATGGTAGAACCCTCAAGAGTATTGACAGTCAGAGAGATCTAGGTGTACAGGTCCACAGGTCACTGAAAGGGGCAACACAGGTGGAGAAGGTAGTCAAGAAGGCATAGGGCATGCTTGCCTTCATTGGCCGGGGCATTGAGTATAAGAATTGGCAAGTCATGTCGCAGCTGTATAGAACCTTAGTTAGGCCACACTTGGAGTATAGTGTTCAATTCTGGTCGCCGCACTACCAGAAGGATGTGGAGGCTTTAGAGAGGGTGCAGAAGAGATTTACCAGAATGTTGCCTGGTGTGGAGGGCATTAGCTACGAGGAGCGGTTGAATAAACTCGGTTTGTTCTCACTGGAACGACGGAGGTTGAGGGGAGACCTGATAGAGGTCTACAAAATTATGAGGGGCATAGACAGAGTGGATAGTCAGAGGCTTTTCCCCAGGGTAGAGGGGTCAATTACTAGGGGGCATAGGTTTAAGGTGAGAGGGGCAAGGTTTAGAGGAGATGTACGAGGCAAGTTTTTTACGCAGAGGGTAGTGGGTGCCTGGAACTCGCTGCCGGAGGAGGTGGTGGAAGCAGGGACGATAGTGACATTTAAGGGGCATCTTGACAAATACATGAATAGGATGGGAATAGAGGGATACGGACCCCGGAAGTGTAGAAGATTGTAGTTTAGTCGGGCAGTATGGTCGGCACGGGCTTGGAGGGCCGAAGGGCCTGTTCCTGTGCCGTACATTCCTTTGTTCTTGAAGGCCGTCACGGAATCAAACCTGCGCGACTGTCCGTCATTCCCAAGGCCCCGATCAAACCTCGTTCTCTTCCCTACCAGGTCTCGAATCCACGCCCCATCCCCGTGACCCCGCCGTGGCCTTCGGACGTCACGGGGGCCATTTCGCGCAGGGGCCGATACAGCTCGGAATGCTTCGGAAATCAGAAGCACAAAGGGACTTGGGAGCCTTGTTGACGATTCTCTGAAGGTTAACGAGCGGGTTCAGTCCGCAGTTCGGAAGGCAAATGAAATGTTAGCATTCATGTCGACAGGGCTGGAATACAAGACCAGGGATGTCCTCCTGAGGCTCCGGTTGACGAATGTGATATAAAATAGTTACTTTAGAGTTACTAGTTAATGTATGTAGAAATAAGCCACTTTGATTCTGGCAGTTAGGGACAAAGGGGTTTGAGACCGCATGGAAAAAGCAGGAAGAGGTGTGCCTATGAGAGTGATGCTGCATTGATAGGGGCCAGAGAAAGGGATTGGAAGTGAGCCAATCAGAATAGATCGAACAGGTCAGGAGGGACATAGGCTGACCTATGTCCGTCGAGTATGTGAAACTTGATACCATTTGAATTGATTTTGCAGAGATCCCTTTGTCTGTTAGTTCAGTCGTTTTCTGGGGTGTAAGAGGCTGGATGTCTCTTATATTTCTGTGAGATGATTCAAGCTTGCAAGCTAAATAAATAACTTCTTTTTACGTGCGAATCCATCTCAACTTTTATTGAGGCCAGACTGACAGAGAAAGAAATTTGGGGATCTACACGGTCAGGCCCCGTTCGGAGCGGGGTGAGCCGTTTCGGGGGCCCCCCCGTGTCTAAGGAAGGACGGGCTGGGGCCTGGGAAAGGGGTCCAGAGGGAGGTTCGCGAGGACGATCCCCTGGAACGAAGAGGTCGCCGTACGAGGAAGCGGTCGAGGACTCTGGGTCCGTACTCGTTGGGAGTTTAGAAGGACGGGGGGGGGGATCTTATTGCAACTTACAGGAGGCCCGGGATAGAGCGGACGTGGACGTTTCCACTTGTGGGGGAAACGAGAAGCAGAGGACACCATCTCAGACTGAAGGCTTCAAAACAGAGACGGGGAGGAATTTCTCCAGCCAGAGGGGGGGGGGGGAATCTGTGGAACTCTTTGCCGCAGAAGGCTGTGGAGGCCAATTCGCTGAGTGTCTTTAAGACAGAGATGGAGAGGCTCTTGATCAATAAGGGGATCGGGGGTGATGGGGAGGAGGCAGGAGAATGGGGATGAGAAAATATCAGCCTCGGCGGAGCCGACTCGATGGGACGAGCGGCCTAATCCTGCTCCTCTGTCTTATGGACCAGCGTCGCTGCGTCTGTTCCCCCGGTCCGCACTCACCCGCAGTTGCGTCACCTCCCATTCCAGCCACTGGTTGGTTGCATCGAGTGGCCCCCTCCCGTTCAGGGTGAAGAAATACCTGTGGGGGCGGCAAGAATCCTATTTAAAAGCTGAAGTTGGATGGAACTGCAAAAAAAAAAGAGGTCTGGTCGGCAGCGGAGATGAATTTACAAATGTGGCAAGTTCCCCCCCCCCATCCTGTTTATTCCCCGAGTTCCTCTTTTAGTTCAACTTTAAGGCGAAGTAGCGAGCTTCAACTCAAACCAGCAAGGTTCCGTCGCGTCCATCAGCCGGGACTCGGTTCGATTCCCGCGCTCCGGCTTCCTCCCACGAAAGACGTGCTTGTGGGGGCGAATTGGACGTTCCGAATTCCCCCTGGGCGTACCCGCACAGGCGCCCGGAGTGTGGCGGCGAGGGGCTTTCCACAGTGACTTCATGGCGGTGTTGACGGGGGCCGGCTTGCGACAATAAAGATCGTTCTCGCGAACCTCCCTCTGGGCCCTTTCCCAGGGCCAGCACATCCTTCCTTCGATACGGGGGGCCCCGAAAACTGCTCGCAGTGGGGGGGGAGGCTGAATCCACCTAACCTGCACATCTTTGGACACTAAGGGACAATTTAACACGGCAAATCCACCTAACCTGTTCATCTTTGGACACTAAGGGACAATTTAGCACGGCCAATCCACCTAACCTGCACATCTTTGGACACAAAGGGACAATTTAACACGGCAAATCCACCTAACCTGTACATCTTTGGACACTAAGGGACAATTTAGCACGGCCAATCCACCTAACCTGCACATCTTTGGACACTAAGGGACAATTTAACACGGCCAATCCACCTAACCTGCACATCTTTGGACACTAAGGGACAATTTAGCATGGCCAATCCACCTAACCTGCACATCTATGGACACCAAGGGACAATTTAGCACGGCCAATCCACCTAACCTGCACACCTTTGGACACTAAGGGACAATTTAGCACGGCCAATCCACCTAACCTGCACATCTTTGGACTCTAAGGGACAATTTAACACGGCCAATCCACGTAACCTGGACATCTTTGTACACTAAGGGACAATTTAGCACGGCCAATCCACCTAACCTGCACATCTTTGGACACTAAGGGACAATTTAGCACGGCCAATCCACCTAACCTGGACATCTTTGGACACTAAGGGACAATTTAGCACGGCCAATCCACCTAACCTGCACATCCTTGGACACTAAGGGGCAATTTAGCACGGCCAATCCACCTAACCTGTACATCTTTGGACACTAAGGGGCAATTTAGCACGGCCAATCCACCTAACCTGGACATCTTTGGACACTAAGGGACAATTTAACACGGCCAATCCACCTAACCTGTACATCTTTGGACACTAAGGGACAATTTAACACGGCCAATCCACCTAACCTGTACATCTTTGGACACTAAGGGACAATTTAACACGGCCAGTCCACCTAACCTGCACATCTTTGGACACTAAGGGACAATTTAGCACGGCCAATCCACCTAACCTGCACATCTTTGGACACTAAGGGACAATTTAGCATGGCCAATCCGCCTAACCTGCACATCTTTGGACACTAAGGGACAATTTAACACGGCCAATCCACCTAACCTGCTCATCTTTGGACTCTAAGGGACAATTTAACACGGCCAATCCACCTAACCTGCACAACTTTGGACACTAAGGGACAATTTAGCACGGCCAATCCGCCTAACCTGCACATCTTTGGACACTAAGGGACAATTTAGCACGGCCAATCCACCTAACCTGCACATCTTTGGACACTATGGGACAATTTAGCACGGCCATTCCACCTAACCTGCACATCTTTGGACACTAAGGGACAATTTAACATGGCCAATCCACCTAACCTGCTCATCTTTGGACTCTAAGGGACAATTTAACACGCCCAATCCACCTAACCTGCACATCTTTGGACACTAAGGGACAATTTAACACGGCCAATCCACCTAACCTGGACATCTTTGGACACTAAGGGACAATTTAACACGGCCAATCCACCTAACCTGTACATCTTTGGACACTAAGGGGCAATTTAACACGGCCAATCCACCTAACCTGTACATCTTTGGACACTAAGGGACAATTTAGCACGGCCAATCCACGTAACCTGGACATCTTTGGACACTAAGGGACAATTTAGCACGGCCAATCCACCTAACCTGCACATCTTTGGACACTAAGGGACAATTTAGCACGGCCAATCCACCTAACCTGCACATCTTTGGACACTAAGGGACAATTTAGCACGGCCAATCCACCTAACCTGCACATCTTTGGACACTAAGGGACAATTTAGCACGGCCTATCCACCTAACCTGCACATCTTTGGACACTAAGGGACAATTTAACACGGCCAATCCACCTAACCTGCACATCTTTGGACACTAAGGGACAATTTAGCACAGCCAATCCACCTAACCTGTACATCTTTGGACACTAAGGGACAATTTAACACGGCAAATCCACCTAACCTGCACATCTTTGGACTGTGGAAGGAAACGGGAGCACCCGGAGGAAACCCACGCACACACGGGGGAGGACGTGCAGACTCCGCACAGACACCCAAGGTCGGGATCGATCCCAAACATTCACCAGCCCCCCCGCGAGGAGGCCGCGTGCGCGCGTGCTGTGGACTCACTGGCAGATGGCGTTGCTCGAGAACAGGAAGTTTCCGTTGGGTAACAGCAAGGCTGGGAGAGGCGAGCCCACCAGGAAAGGAACTACGCGCTCTGCGGAGGGAACACAGAGAGAGAGAGAGAGAGTCCTTGAGTAGAGCTGTTTCGCTGCAGTTGTACAGGGCCTTGCCCCCCCCAACCCCCACCCAGGGACCACCACCATCTGCGCACAGCAAGATCACACGAGGAAGGAGGGGGCGAGGGGAGGGGGACGGACCGGTACGACCGCCGGAAACGCTGGACACCGTGCCCACCGCCCCACCCCACCCCCACCCAGGGATCCCCACCCATCTGCGCACAGCAAGATCCCACGAGGAAGGCGGGGGGGTGAGGGGACGGAGACGAACGGTACGACCGTCTCGCCCGCCGCCGCCCCCTCCCGGAGACGATGGACTCCGTGCCCACCGCCCCGCCCCCACCCCGGGACCCCCACCCACCTGCGCACAGCAAGATCCCACGAGGAAGGCGGGGGGCGAGGGGACGGAGACGGACCGTACGACCGTCTCGCTCGCCCGCCGCCGCCGCCCCCTCCCGGAGACGATGGACTCCGTGCCCACCGCCCCACCCCCACCCCGGGACCCCCTACCCACCTGCGCACAGCAAGATCCCACGAGGAAGGCGGGGGGGTGAGGGGACGGCGACCAACGGTACGACCGTCTCGCCCGCCGCCGCCCCCTCCCGGAGACGATGGACACCGTGCCCACCCCACCCAGGGACCCCCACCCACCTGCGCACAGCAAGATCCCACGAGGAAGGCGAGGGGGCGAGGGGAGGGGGACGGACCGTACGACCGTCTCGCCCGCCGCCGCCGCCCCCTCCCGGAGACGATGGACACCGTGCCCACCGCCCCGCCCCCACCCAGGGACCCCCACCCACCTGCGCACAGCAAGATCCCACGAGGAAGGCGAGGGGGCGAGGGGAGGGGGACGGACCGTACGACCGTCTCGCCCGCCCGCCGCCCCCTCCCGGAGACGATGGGACACCCTGCCCACCGCCCCCACCCAGGGACCCCCACCCACCTGCGCACAGCAAGATCCCAAGGGCCAATGGCCCTGTGGGGGTCAGGTTGCACCCCCCAGACCCCCTGGAATGATCTGGGTGGAGGGTGGGGGGGGGAATGGGAGGGTTGCAAAGGCTCAGAGCCCCCCCTCCACACCCTCCCCACCTTGCTGGCTGCTGACCACCTCCACCTCAGGCCTGAGGCCTGTCAGCTCGGCGGCGGCCAACACCTTGAGCTCGCCCGGCCGGCCCGGCCCCACCAGCAGCTTCATGGCGGCCTCCCCTGCGCGGCTGCGGCTGTCCCCGGGTGGCTGAGGCCTCCGCCGGGCGCCTGGAGGCAGGAGAAGGTGGGCCCCGCGCGGGGGGCGCCGGGGGTTGTAGTCTTTCCGCCCTTCGCCAGACCGGGGGCCGATGGGAGGGCGGACTACAGCTCCCGGCGGGCCTTGCGCGCGGGGCTGGGCCCGGCCCGTCAGGCCGGCGCGGCCAGACCCACCGCGCGGCTGGGGAGGCGGGCGCCGGGAGGTGTAGTTTCCTTCACCCCTCCTCAGACCCGGGCTCAATGGGAGCGTGGACTACAAATCCCGTCGGGCACCGCTCTGGCTCCCATTGCTGATGCAATACCAGACGGTTCTGGCCACCCATTGGTCGGCCGCCGCCGTTCGTCACAATGGTGGGCGTCTCCCCACCCACCCAAGACCGCCCCCGCGGGGGCCGCCGGGTACTGCAGTCTTTTAAACCTCCGCAGACCGGCGCCCAATGGGAGGGCGGACTACAGATCCTGTCGGGCACCGCGCGCTGCCGCTCACTTCCCCCCCCCTTTGCTGACGCAAGGCCCAGCCGCTCGTCACGATGTGTCGGGGAGGGGACCTACGCCCAACCCAATGCGCACTGCCGCGCGGGCCGCCGGGAGATGTAGTCTTTTAACCCCTTCCGCAGAACGGGATTCAATGGGAGGGCGGACTACAAATCCCGCCGGGCACCTGCTCCATCTCCAACAACTATTTGTACTTCAATGGTTATCACGCCTTTAATGGCAGATTTTTTGGGGGTGGGTTTTGGGGGTGGGCTAGGTTAACGATTGGACGTCCTCCCGAGAGAGGGAGCGCGCAATGCCCCCCCCGACACCGTTAACCCCTCCCGTGGGGCGCCATATATTTTGTTTGAATTTAGAGTACCTAAATTTACGGCGCCGAGGTCCCAGGTTCGATCCCGGCTCTGGGTCACTGTCCGTGTGGAGTTTGCACGTTCTCCCCGTGTCTGCGTGGGTTTCGCCCCCACAACCCAAAGGTGTGCAGGGCAGGTGGATTGGCCGCAACAAATTGCCCCTTCATTGGAAAAAAGTAATTGGGTGCTCCAAACGTTAAAAAAAAATAATGATTGCTGGAGATTCCTCGGAGACTAGATAATTTATGAGGGGATCGTATTTAGTCCTAGCTAATCAGGCCATGTGACAGGTGCAGTGGGGTACAGGTGATGTAATTGATGGGAGGAGCCAGGTCTGTGCGCCCCAGGATTTGAGCCCGACAAGACGGAAGGATTTTAAGTTGAACGCCAATTTTGCCAAGTGCTGCTAGGTGTACGGGATCTGGTCCTGAAAGGGTCTCTCTCGAATTCCAAAAGCGTCCATGCAAGTTTGTTAACTTTATTTATAAGTGGCGTTTGAACTGTATTGGGTCGCTTAATTGGAGTTAGTAGCAGTGACACGATGGGCTGAATGGCCTCCTTCTCCACTGTCATGATTCCATATAAAGAGTAGGTTTAACTTTTTCCTTGTGTTCAAAAACTGTTTTGACTGTTAATTGTGAAGCTGTTTTATTTAATGTTAATTCCGTGTTTGTCTCCACAAGACCGGTGGTAGTGGCAGCCATGAAACTGAAATGAAAATCGCTTATTGTCGCAAGTCGGCTTCAAATGAAGTTACTGTGAAAAGCCCCTCGTCGCCACATTCCGGCGCCTGTTCGGGGAGGACGGTACGGGAACAGGGGTGTGGGGACAGTGGTGGAGGGGGCGTCGGTACAGTGTTCCGGGCCAGGGTTTAGAGAACCCCAAAGTGTATCATGGAGTTCCCCTGACCCACAACTTTTACTAGACTGTGGTACGGGGAGCGCACGGCCCACTCTACAGGTGTGGGACAGCAGAAATGGAAAAATGTTTTCAAAGCAAAACAATGTTTATTGTATGAACTCAAGTTAACCTTTTTAAAACAAACAGTGAATATCTTAGCAATTAATTCAAATACACCCCCCAAAGAATACAACACTTAGTAATCCTTTAAGCTTTCCTTTTAACATCCATAAGACTTAAAAACAAAACCTTTATCAGAAGCACATCAGGTTAAAGTCACTACTGTTATTTTAAATCACCAGGATCCAGGTAGAACCCTCAAGAGTATTGAAAGTCAAAGAGATCTAGGAGTACAGGTCCACAGATCACTGAAAGGGGCTACACAGGTGGAGAAGGTAGTCAAGAAGGCATACGGCATGCTTGCCTTCATTGGCCGGGGCATTGAGTATAAGAATTGGCAAGTCATGTTGCAGCTGTATAGAACCTTAGTTAGGCCACACTTGGAGTATAGTGTTCAATTCTGGTCACCACACTACCAGAAGGATGTGGAGGCTTTAGAGAGGGTGCAGAAGAGATTTACCAGAATGTTGCCTGGTATGGAGGGCATAAGCTATGAGGAGCGATTGAATAAACTCGGTTTGTTCTCACTGGGACGAAGGAGATTGAGGGGCGACCTGATAGAGGTCTACAAAATTATGAGGGGCATAGACAGAGTGGATAGTCAGAGGCTTTTCCCCCGGGGTAGAGGGGTCAATTACTAGGGGGCATAGGTTTAAGGTGAGAGGGACAAGGTTTAGAGTAGATGTACGAGGCAAGTTTTTTACGCAGAGGGTAGTGGGTGCCTGGAACTCACTACCGGAGGAGGTAGTGGAAGCAGGGACGATAGGGACATTTAAGGGGCATCTTGACAAATATATGAATAGGATGGGAATAGAAGGATACGGACCCAGGAAGTGTAGAAGATTGTAGTTTAGTCGGGCAGTATGGTCGGCACGGGCTTGGAGGGCCGAAGGGCCTGTTCCTGTGCTGTACATTTCTTTGTTCTTTGTTCTTTGATCGATTTACAGTCTTTAGAGTACAGAGAGAGATTCATGCCCCTTCTGGCTGTGACTGCAGCTATCCAGCTCTGAAAACGAAACTAAAACTCACCCTGCAGCAAACAGCCTAAAACAAAAGTAAAAAGCTCACAGGCAGCCCAGCTCCACCCCCTCTCTGACATCACTGCGGTAGTAAACACCCATTTATTTATTTTTTAAATGTTTTTAGTCTCCATTTTCACATTTTCCTTCAAACGTTGCATCCCACCCGCAGACAGTAAGCGGTAACAAATACAAAATTAATCCCCTTAACAATACCAATGGTCCCATCCTCCCACCACCCCAAACCACGGCCCACCTGTCAATATATGCATCCAATAAAACAAACCCTCCCACGGTGGCAACAAAAAAAAAACAAACGAGAAAAAGAAAAAGGAGTCCGGGACCGCCCATGGTCACCATTTACCTATAGAGTCCCCCCCCCCTACCCTACCCTACCCTACACTCAACGCCCTCCAACCTCTGAAAAAGTACCGTACATGATACCCAAGAGTTGTACCCCTCCCCAGTCTCCAACTCCTCCCGTCCGCTGCCTCTTGTAAAACTCCTCCCCCCAACCTCGGTTCCTTCCCCCCCCCCCCCAAACCTCGGTTCCTTCCCCCCCCCAACTTTCCACCCCGGCTAGACCACTCGGACCCTGTTCTGCCAGGTTCCGATGGCCGCAGCCCCTCCCCCCCCCCCCACCTCACCCCCGTTCACTGGCCGGCTTAAACCGGCCAGCGTGGAGGCCCCCCGCCCGGGTCCCTTTCCCCCCCCCCCCTCGCCCGGCCCTAGGAAAGCCCAGAGATCCCCTTTTGAAATGAAAATTGTTTTATTGTCACGAGTAGGATTCAATGAAGTTACTGTGAAAAGCCCCTAGTCGCCACATTCCGGCGCCTGTTCGGGGAGGCTGGTACGGGAATTGAACCGTGCTGCTGGCCTGCCTGGGTCTGCTTTAAAAGCCAGCTATTTAGCCCTGTGCTAAAACCAGCCCCTCTGTGCTAAACCAGCCTGTTTTAGCACACAAACCCCGCATTATCCATCCCAAAGACCCCTCATTTCGAGTGAAGGTCCCGTCCCTTCCCTTGTCCAAATGCATACAACATTGGCTCCTTGAATCTCTACACCCGCGCGCAGTGATACAAAAAAGAAGGAAATACAGCCATGAGGTCACATCGGCACATGGCCGTTCCTCAATTTGTCAGTTCTGCCACAGTCCCTCTGCCTTCGCAAACTCCTCCGCTGCTTCCGCCGTTCCAAAATAAAAGTCCCTGAGCTTGTAAGTCACCCTCAGCTTCGCTGGATATGCAATGCCGCACCGCACCTTGCCAATGTACAGTGCCCTCTTCACCCGGTTGATGGCAGCCCGCCCCCTCGCCAGCTCCACCGTAAAGTCCTGGTATACACGTATACCAGCTCCAGCCCACTGCACCACCCGCTTCTGCTTGGCCCAGCTCAGGACGTTCTCCTTCACCCTGTACCTGCGGAAGCACGGAGTCACTGCCCTTGGCGGCTCACTCGCCTTCGGTGCAGGCCTCCGCGACCGATGAGCCCGATCCAGCTCGTATCGGGAGGGGGGCCCTCCCCCTCCCCCAGTAGTTTCGCCAGCACCGCGGCAAAATACTCAGTCGGCCTCGGTCCTTCAACTCCCTTCGGGCAGCCCCACAACCCTCAAGTTCTGTCGCCCGGATCTGTTTTCCAGGTCTTCCATTTTTCCTCGCAGATCCTCGTTCGTATCCATCACCTTCCGCATCTCCTTCCCCATCGAGGCAAGTTGATCACCGTACTGCAATAACGTCTCCTCCACCTCCTTCAGCGCCTCCCCTTGCTCCCGCACCTCCGCCACTGCGCTCGCCACCTCCGTCCTCACCGGGGAAATCGCCTCCTCCACCAACGCACTCAAAACCTCCCTCATCTCCTTCCTCACCGTCTCCATGTATCTTGTAAACTGCCTTTCGAATTCCGCAGCCATCACCGCAGTCATTTTGGAAGGTCTAATGCAGGTAGGGAACATACAGTGAATGGTAGAACCCTCAAGAGTATTGAAAGTCAGAGAGATCTAGGTGCACAGGTCCACAGGTCACTGAAAGGGGCGACACAGGTGGAGAAGGTAGTCAAGAAGGCCTACGGCTTGCTTGCCTTCATTGGCCGGGGCATTGAGTATAAGAATTGGCAAGTCATGTTGCAGCTGTGTAGAACCTTAGTGAGGCCACACTTGGAGTATAGTGTTCAATTCTGGTCGCCACACTACCAGAAGGATGTGGAGGCTTTAGAGAGGGTGCAGAAGAGATTTACCAGGATGTTGCCTGGCATGGAGGGCATTAGCTACGAGGAGCGGTTGAATACACTCGGTTCGTTCTCACTGGAACGACGGAGGTTGAGGGGCGACCTGATAGAGGTCTACAAAATTATGAGGGGCATAGACAGAGTGGATAGTCAGAGGCTTTTCCCCAGGGTAGAGGGGTGAATTACTAGGGGGCATAGGTTTAAGGTGCGAGGGGCGAGGTTTAGAGGAGATGTACGAGGCAAGTTTTTTTCCGCAGAGGGTAGTGGGTGCCTGGAACTCGCTGCCGGAGGAGGTGGTGGAAGCAGGGACGATAGTGACATTTAAGGGGCATCTTGACAAATACATGAATAGGATGGGAATAGAGGGATACGGACCCAGGAAGGGTAGAAGATTGTAGTTTAGTCGGGCAGCAGGGTCGGCACGGGCTTGGAGGGCCGGAGGGCCTGTTCCTGTGCTGTACTTTTCTTTGTTCTTTGTTCTTTGTTATTTCTTCAGCCGTAAGCTGTGCAGCCTCCCCTGGTGCTCCAGCCTCCATTTCCCTTGGTGACCTTTCCACTCCCCGTCGGACTTTCAGCTGTTTTCTTTATGGACGATTTCCCGCTCACCCTCGACATTTTTCTTCACTGCTTCTTCCTGCTTTTGCAGGAGGGGTTTTGGAGGGGGCAGCAAGCGGTTTGGGGACCTGTTTAGTGACGGCAGCTTTCCGTGTTTGGAGGAGGGGGTTTGAACTGCCCGGGGCTGGGGGGGGGCTGGACTCGGAGCCCCCGGATTCGGGGGTATGGGTCAGCGACGTGGCCGGGTTTCTCAGGCGTGAGAAGACTAAGTTCGCGCTGAGAGGATCAACGTTCGGGTTCGCCCGGAGGTTGCCGCCGTTTATCGACTTCATCGGGGTAAACGAAACCGTCAGAGATGGAGGGATGTGTTACGCACTGAACGAACTATCTTTACATTTGTATTTGCATCTTTTATTATAAAACCATAAACGCCTGAATAAAATGTTTGTTAAATAAAAGCTTTATTCATAAGTGGCGTTTGAATTGTATTGGGTTGCTTAATTAGAGTTAGTAGCAGCCACAAATAGTAGGTTTAACTTTTTCCTTGTGTTCTATTCGAACTATTCGACTGTTAATTGTGAAGATAGACCATAAGACCTAGGAGCGGAAGTCAGGCCATTCGGCCCATCGAGTCCACTCCACCATTCAATCGTGGCTGATGTTTTCTTTGATGTTAAGTCTGTGTTTCATAGAATTTACAGTGCAGAAGGAGGCCATTCGGCCCATCAGGTCTGCACCGGCTCTTGGAAAGAGCACCCTACCCAAGGTCAACACCTCCACCCTGTCCCTGTAACCCAGTAACCCCACCCACCGCTAAGGGCAATTTTGGACACTAAGGGCAATTGATCACGGCCGATCCACCTAACCTGCACATCTTTGGACTGTGGGAGGAAACCGGAGCGCCCGGAGGAAACCCACGCAGACACGGGGAGGACGTGCAGACTCCGCGCGGACAGCGACCCAAGCCGGGAATCGAACCCGGGACCCTGGAGCTGTGAAGCAATTGTGCTACCCACAATGCTACCGCGCTGCCCCGTGTTTGGTCATTTCATTCAGACAGTAAGATTCGGAAGCTGATGATGTTTTAGATGGGAGTATAGATTGACTGGTAGCAATGGCAGAGATCGGCTGGGTACTTGGTTTGTTTAATTTAGCTGGGGGAAACGGATGAATTGGCGCTGTTGCCTTCTTCACCTCCGGTAACTATGGCAATCAACGAGGGCGCTCTTCTTTCCGTGGATATCTCTGTTCTAAGGCTTAGAGTCGCACGGTAGCATTGTGGATAGCACAATTGCTTCACAGCTCCAGGGCCCTGGCTTGGTACAATTCACACCTCTTTAACCTGGGGTTACCCCTCTCTCTGGATCTGTAAAGATTTAATCACCTGCTAATGCTCGCACTCCAAGCATTGTCTGGCATCGTTGAATCTGTCTATATATATGTTTCTGGAACATACCTCTTCATTAACCTGAGGAAGGAGCAGCGCTCCGAAAGCTAGTGTTTGGAACAAACCTGTTGGACTTTAACCTGGTGTGCTTATTGGAAGCATGCTAGGAACTGTCATCGGAAGCAAAGACTGTTTTCTGTTTCGCTTAAGTTTCCCCCCCCCCTTTCCTCCTCTCTGTGTTTGTCTGTCCAGTGGGAACCAAGTAGAAAGGGTCGATAGTTTCAGGTTTTTAGGTGTACAGATCACCAACAGCCGGTCCTGGTTACCCCCGCCCCCCCGCCCCCCGCCCCCCCCCCCCCCGCCCATGCCGACGCTAAAATGAAACGAAAATCGCTTATTGTCGCGAGTAGGCTTCCAATGAAGTGACTGTGAAAAGCCCCGAGTCGCCGCATTCCGGCGCCTGTTCGGGGGGGGGGCTGGCACGGGAATCGAACCGTGCTGCTGGCCCCCCCTGGGCTGCTTTCAAAGCCAGCGATTTAGCCCAGTGTGCTAAACCCAGTCCAAATTCAAAGCGAAAGTAGAAACTCACAGAAACACAGCCCGGCTCCACCCCCACAATGACATCACCGAAGCCATGTGATGAGACAAAAATGTTTCTTTTGAGGGACACTCACATGACATTCAGATGGAAACACCCAAAGTTTTTGACCCATCGACCGCCCAATAATTCCACTCACCGGGTTTGTAAGTTGAAACGCAATTACTGCTTATTTATAATGACAGTAACCATGAAATATGCAGCAGGTAGTTGCATTTACTGGATCTATTTTATAGTTAAGAAAGCCCACCAACGACTCTACTTTCTCAGAAGACGAAGGAAATTCGGCGTGTCAGCTACGACCCTCACCACCTTCTACAGATGCACCATAGAAAGCATTCTTTCTGGTTGTATCACAGCTCGGTGTGGAGCCTGCTCTGCCCAAGACCGCAGGAAACTACAAACGGTCGTGAATGTAGCCCAGTCCATCACGCGAACCAACCTCCCATCCAGCGACTCGGTCTACAATTCCCGCTGCCTCGGAAAGGCAGCAGCAGAATTAAGGACCCCACGCACCCCACGCACCCCGGACACACTCTCTTCCACCTTCTTCCGTCGGGAAAAAGAGACCAAAGTTTGAGGTCACGTACCAACCGACTCAAGAACAGCTTCTTCCCGGCTGCCATCAGACTTTTGAATGGACCTACCGCGTATTGAGTTGATCCTTTCTTGACACCTTGCCATAACTGTTATATTCTGCAGCCTCTCCTTCCTTCCCTATGTTGGTGGAATTGCGGATAGCGATGAGGACTGTCGGAGGATACAGCAGGATTTCGATTGTTTGGAGACTTGGGCGGAGAGACGGCAGATGGAGTTTAATCCGGACAAATGTGAGGTAATGCATTTTGGAAGGTCTAATGCAGGTCGGGAATATACAGTGAATGGTAGAACCCTCAAGCGTATTGACAGAGAGATCTAGGAGTACAGGTCCACAGGTCACTGAAAGGGGCAACACAGGTGGAGAAGGTAGTCAAGAAGGCCGACGGCATGCTTGCCTTCATTGGCCGGGGCATTGAGTATAAGAATTGGCAAGTCATGTTGCAGCTGTAGAGAACCTTAGTTAGGCCACACTTGGAGTATAGTGTTCAATTCTGGTCGCCACACTACCAGAAGAATGTGGAGGCTTTAGAGAGGGTGCAGGAGAGATTGACCAGAATGTTGCCTGGTATGGAGGGCATTAGCTAGGAGGAGAGGTTGAATAAACTCGGTTTGTTCTCACTGGAACGACGGAGGTTGAGGGGCGACCCGATAGAGGTCTACAAAATTATGAGGGGCACAGACAGAGTGGATAGTCAGAGGCTTTTCCCCAGGGTAGAGGGGTCAATTACTAGGGGGCATAGGTTTAAGGTGCGAGGGGCAAGGTTTAGAGGAGATGTACGAGGCAAGTGTTTTACGCAGAGGGTAGTGGGTGCCTGGAACTCGCTGCCGGAGGAGGCGGTGGAAGCAGGGACGATAGTGACGTTTAAGGGGCATCTTGACAAATACATGAATAGGATGGGAATAGAGGGATATGGACCCAGGAAGTGTAGAAGATTGTAGTTTAGTCGGGCAGCATGGTCGGCACGGGCTTGGAGGGCCGAAGGGCCTGTTCCTGTGCTGGATGTTTCTTTGTTCTTTGTTCTATGTTACTCTCATTATAAATAAGCAGTAATTGCGTTTTAACTTACAAACCCGGTGAGTGGAATTATTGGGCGGTCGATGGGTCAAAAACTTTGGGTGTTTCCATCAGAATGTCATGTGAGTGTCCCTCAAATAAACATTTTTGTCTTGCCACATGGCTTCGGTGATGTCATTCTGTGGGTGGACCGGGCTGTGGGTCTGTGAGTTCCTACTTTCGCTGGTGGAAAGAAATGCCTCTCTCTATCTTCATTTTTAAAGTTGGTTCCAGACTGCTTGACAACTTAAAAGTGATAATTGCTTTCTGGAAAGGAATCCAAGCCTGCCGTTTGAAAAGGGGGACAGAATATCACTAACAAGTCTTATACCAGTAAGAATACTGAGTGCCGGCCACACCTTCGAAAAGCGGTTTCCGGTTTTATTTTGTTATTGAATTGGAACAGTTAAGGGGGAATTCATTAAGGGTTATACATAGATTACTGTCGCTGTGTAGTTGATGAAAGTTCTTACTGTGTGTGTTCATGCAAATGTTAACTAAATTCGTAGAATAAGAACATAAGAACTAGGAGCAGGAGTCGACCATCTGGCCCCTCGAGCCTGCTCCACCATTCAATGAGATCGTGGCTGATCTTTTGTGGACTCAGCTCCACTTTCCGGCCCGAACACCATAACCCTTAATCCCTTTATTCTTCAAAAAAACGATCTATCTTTATCGAAACAACATTGAATGAAGGAGCCTCTACTGCGTCACTGGGCAAGGAATTCCATAGATTCACAACCCTTTGGGTGAAGAAGTTCCTCCTAAACTCGGTCCTAAATCTACTTCCCCTTATTTTGAGGCTCTGCCCCCTAGTTCTGCTTTCACCCGCCAGTGGAAACAACCTGCCCGCATCTATCCTATCTATTCCCTTCATAATGTTTCTCTAAGATCCCCCCCCCCCCACCGCATCCTTCCAAATTCCAACGAGTACAGTCCCAGTCTACTCAACCTCTCCTCGTAATCCAACCCCTTCAGCTCTGGGATTAACCTAGTGAATCTCCTCTGCACACCCTCCAGCGCCAGTACGTCCTTTCTCAAGTAAGGAGACCAAAACTGAACGCAATACTCCAGGTGTGGCCTCACTAACACCTCATACAATTGCAGCATAACCTCCCTAGTCTTAAGGAGACCAAAACTGAACACAATGAGGTTCCCCATGGTCGGCTCACAAGTTTGATTGAATTCTTTGAGGAGGTAACTAAGTGTGTAGATGAAGGTAGAGCAGTTGATGTGGTATACATGGATTTTAGTAAGGCGTTTGATAAGGTTCCCCATGGTCGGCTCATGCAGAAAGTAAGGAGGTGTGGGATAGAGGGAAATTTGGCCAATTGGATCAGTAACTGGCTATCACATAGAAGACAGAGGGTGGCGGTGGATGGAAAATGTTCATCCTGGAGACCAGTTACCAGCGGTGTACCACAGGGATCAGTGCTGGGTCCTCCGCTATTTGTGATTTTTATCAATGACTTGGAGGAGGGGGCTGAAGGGTGGGTCAGTAAATTTGCTGATGGCACCAAGATTGGTGGAGCAGTGGATGAGGTGGAGGGTTGTTGTAGGCTGCAAAGAGACATTGATAGGATGCAGAGCTGGGCCGAGAAGTGGCAGATGGAGTTTAACCCTGATAAGTGCGAGGTGATTCATTTTGGTCGGACAAATTTGAATGTGGATTACAGGGTCAACGGCAGGGTTCTGAGGAATGTGGAGGAACAGAGAGATCTCGGGGTTCATGTCCACAGATCTCTGAAGGTTGCCACTCGAGTGGATAGAGCCGTGAAGAAGGCCTATAGTGTGTTAGCGTTTATTAACGGGGGGCTTGAGTTTAAGAGCCGCGGGGTTATGCTGCAACTGTACCGGACCCTGGTGAGACCACATTTGGAGTATTGTGTGCAGTTCCGGTCTCCTCACTATAGGAAGGATGTGGAAGCATTGGAAAGGGAGCAGAGGGGATTTACCAGGATGCTGCCTGGATTGGAGGGTGGGTCTTATGAGGAAAGGTTGAGGGAGCTTTGGAGCGGAGGAGGATGAGAGGCGACTTAATAGAGGTGTATAAGATGATGAGGGGGATAGATAGAGTGGATGTTCAGAGACGATTTCCTCGGGTGGATGTCGCTGTGACAAGGGGGCATAACTATAAGGTTCGGGGTGGGAGATATAGGAGGGATGTCCGAGGTAGGTTCTTTACTCAGAGAGTGGTTAGGGTGTGGAATGGACTGCCTGCTGTGATAGTGGAGCCGGGACACTTTAGGAACTTTCAAGCGGTTATCGGATCGGCACATGGAGCGCACCAGAATGACAGGGAGTGGGAGGGCCTGACCTTGGTTTCGGACAAGGCTCGGCACAACATCGAGGGCCGAAGGGCCTGTTCTGTGCTGTACTGGTCTATGTTCTATGTTTTAAGCTGGAGACCCGAGACTTTAACCCACACTCGCACTGTGGCTCCTAAAGTCTGTGTTAGGAATGGACTCAAATAAAGTTTCAATTAACTTGACCGATATCGCAACCCGAGATATCGGTCAACCTATCCGGGGATCGCGAAGGGAGCAGGGGCCCGGATAGACACAAGGATCCAACAATTAACACGACAATGAGGTTACAGTGAAAATCCCCCTCGTCGCCACATTCCGGCGCCTGTTCGGGGAGGCTGGCACGGGAATTGCTGGCCCCGTTCTGCGTGTTATGGGCGAGGAGTTTTCAGAACCCGAACACGTATCATGGAGTTCAACCAATCTCTCCCATTGGTTGGTTGCTTTTCCGAGCACACGGCTTGTTCCCTGGGTGTGGGATGACAATTGTGGACACGTGGGTTTTTAAACACAAAACAATGTTTATTCCATGAACTCAACTTAACATCTTCAATAAACATTGGATCTCTCAACACCCCTTACTTCAAAGATAACTCAGAAAATACTGCAACACTAAATAATTCCTCAAAATGTTCCTTCAAACTTCCAAGAGACTTAACACCTTTAAACAGAATCACATCAGGTTAAAGGTTTCACTATTATAAGTTTAAATCACCCAAATAGTAATATTTAGTAATAGTAATAGTAACCACTTAGTAATAGATATAGGACAGAGGTCAGAGGTAGGTTCTTTACGCAAAGAGTAGTGAGGCCATGGAATGCCCTACCTGCTACAGTAGTGAACTCGCCAACATTGAGGGCATTTAAAAGTTTATTGGATAAACATATGGATGATAATGGCATAGTGTAGGTTAGATGGCTTTTGTTTCGGTGCAACATCGTGGGCCGAAGGGCCTGTACTGCGCTGTATCGTTCTATGTTCTATGTTCTAAATGATCCAGAGATAGTCTTTCATGACAGAGATCCAGCTCACTGCAAACACAGACACGCTCCAGCTCTTTTCAAACTGCAAAACTAAACTGCAAAATGGCTGATCTAAAGCCCAGCTCCACCCACTCTCTGACATCACTGTTTTCTTAAAGGTACATTGCTCAAACATCCATGTCTTAAAGGTGCTCTCACATGACATGCATTACAAGCCAGCTATTTAGCCCGGTGTGCTAAACAGCCCCGAACAAACACATCTTTCGGGATTTGGAGGAAAATGTAACTGGTCTGATTAGTAAGTTTGCAGACGACACAAAGGTTGGTGGAATTGCGGATAGCGATGAGGACTGTCAGAGGATACAGCAGGATTTAGATCGTTTGGAGACTTGGGCGGAGAGATGGCAGATGGAGTTTAATCCGGACAAATGTGAGGTAATGCATTTTGGAAGGTCTAATGCAGGTCGGGAATATACAGTGAATGGTAGAACCCTCAAGGGTGTTGAAAGTCAGAGAGATCTAGGAGTACATGTCCACAGGTCACTGAAAGGGGCGACACAGGTGGAGAAGGTAGTCAAGAAGGCAGACGGCATGCTTGCCTTCATTGGCCGGGGCATTGAGTATAAGAATTGGCAAGTCATGTTGCAGCTGTATAGAACCTTAGTTAGGCCACACTTGGAGTATAGTGTTCAATTCTGGTCGCCACACTACCAGAAGGATGTGGAGGCTTTAGAGAGGGTGCAGAAGAGATTTACCAGAGTGTTGCCTGGTATGGAGGGCATTAGCTATGAGGAGCGGTTGGACAAACTCGGTTTGTTCTCACTGGAACGACGGAGGTTGAGGGGCGACCTGATAGAGGTCTACAAAATTATGAGGGGCACAGACAGAGTGGATAGTCAGAGGCTTTTCCCCGGGGTAGAGGGGTCAATTACTAGGGGGCGTAGGTTTAAGGTGAGAGGGGCAAGGTTTAGAGGAGATGTACGAGGCAAGTTTTTTACGCAGAGGGTAGTGGGTGCCTGGAACTCGCTACCGGAGGAGGTGGTGGAAGCAGGGACGATAGGGACATTTAAGGGGCATCTTGACAAATACATGAATAGGATGGGAATAGAGGGATACGGACCCAGGAAGTGTAGAAGATTGTAGTTTAGTCGGGCAGCATGGTCGGCACGGGCTTGGAGGGCCGAAGGGCCTGTTCCTGTGCTGTACATTTCTTTGTTGTTCTTTGTTCATCGTGGGAGGGAAAACCGGCGTTCCCGGAGGGAAACCCACGCAGACCCTTCACCCCCCCCCCCCCCCCGCCCCCCCCCAACCCCCACTCACCGCTACAAGTGAAGTCATCCAGCAGCATCCTCCCTCCCCGGCACGAGCAGTTGACGCGACCCTCGGGCGTCAGCAGGCAGAGGTCTTGACAACCGCCGTTCAGCACCTTGCACGGCGACAGTTTGCCTGGAGACGGGGGTTTGCAAAAGGGGGGGGGGTGGGGGCAGAAGTGAAAGGTTGGGGTGGGGTTTGCGGGACACAGGACGCGAGGCGGGCTCCCGCGATGCGGAACGCTCCCGATCGTCGCGGAGGGAGGAACAATAAGCGACCGCGGCCGGCTGGATCACTGCGTAGCCCCCCCCCCCTTCTCACCCCACCCCCCACCACCCCCCACCACCCCCCACGGCCCAACGTGAAGTTCGGCAAACCACCGGCTACGCAGAGGAACATTTCCCCGGAGACGGACCGCAGCCCCACACTGGGCCAGCTGCCGAGATATTAGGGATGGATGGATGTGAGAGAGAGAGAGAGAGAGAGAGAGAGACAGAGACACAGGCAGGGAGAGAGGAAAAGAGAGCGAGAGAAAGAGAGACAGAGAGAGACGGACTGAGAGAGACGGACTGAGAGTGAGAGAGACAGAGAGAGAGACAGAGAGAGAGAGAGAGAGAGACAGAGAGAGAAAGAGACAGAGAGAGAGAGAGAGACAGAGAGAGAGAGACAGAGAGACAGAGAGAGAGACAGAGAGAGAGACAGAGAGAGAGAGACAGAGACAGAGAGAGAAAGAGACAGAGACAGAGAGAGAGACAGAGAGAGAAAGAGACAGAGAGAGACAGAGAGAGAAAGAGAGACATAGAAGAGAAGAGGCTGGAGGAGGTTACAGAGACAGGGAGGGTTGTAGGGGGCTGGAGGAGGTTACAGAGATGGGGAGGGGTGTAGGGGGCTGGAGGAGGTTACAGAGATAGGGAGGGTGTAGGGGGCTGGAGGAGGTTACAGAGATAGGGAGGGGTGTAGGGGGCTGGAGGAGGTTACAGTGATAGGGAGGGTTGTAGGGGACTGGAGGAGGTTACAGAGATAGGGAGGGTGTAGGGGGCTGGAGGAGGTTACAGAGATAGGGAGGGTGTAGGGGACTGGAGGAGGTTACAGTGATAGGGAGGGTTGTAGGCGACTGGAGGAGGTACAGAGATAGGGAGGGGTGTAGGGGGCTGGAGGCGGTTACAGAGATCGGGAGGGGTGTAGGGGGTTGGAGGAGGATACAGAGATGGGGGGGTGTAGGGGGCTGGAGGAGGTTACAGAGATGGGGAGGGGTGTAGGGGACTGGAGGAGGTTACAGAGATAGGGAGGGGTGTAGGGGGCTGGAGGAGGTTACAGAGATAGGGAGGGTTGTAGGGGGCTGGAGGAGGTTACAGAGATAGGGAGGGGTGTAGGGGGCTGGAGGGGGTTACAGAGATAGGGAGGGATGTTCGGGGGCTGGAGATGGTCACAGAGATGGGGAGGGGTGTAGGGGCTGGAGGAGGTTACAGAGATGGGAAAGGGGTGTACGGGGGCTGGAGGAGGTTACAGAGATAGGGAGGGGTGTAGGGGGCTGGAGGAGGTTACAGAGATCGGGAGGGGTGTAGGGGGGCTGGAGGAGGTTACAGAGATAGGGAGGGGTGTAGGGGGGCTGGAGGAGGTTACAGAGATAGGGAGGGGTGTAGGGGGCTGGAGGAGGTTACAGAGATAGGGAGGGTGTAGGGGGCTGGAGAAGGTTACAGAGATAGGGAGGGTTGTAGGGGGCTGGAGGAGGTGACAGAGATGGGGAGGGTTGTAGGGGGCTGGAGGAGGTTACAGAGATAGGGAGGGGTGTAGGGGGCTGGAGGAGGTTACAGAGACAGGGAGGGGTGTAGGGGGCTGGAGGAGGTTACAGAGATAGGGAGGGTGTAGGGGGCTGGAGGAGGTTACAGAGATAGGGAGGGTGTAGGTGGCTGGAGGAGGTTACAGAGATAGGGAGGGTTGTAGGGGGCTGGAGGAGGTGACAGAGATAGGGAGTGGTGTAGGGGGCTGGAGGAGGTTACAGAGATAGGGAGGGTTGTAGGGGGCTGGAAGAGGTTACAGAGATGGGGAGGGGTGTAGGGGGCTGGAGGAGGTTACAGAGATAGGGAGGGGTGTAGGGGGCTGGAGGAGGTTACAGAGACAGGGAGGGGTGTAGGGGGCTGGAGGAGGTTACAGAGATAGGGAGGGTGTAGGGGGCTGGAGGAGGTTACAGAGATAGGGAGGGTTGTCGCGGGCTGGAGGAGGTTACAGAGATAGGGAGGGGTGTAGGGGACTGGAGGAGGTTACAGAGATAGGGAGGGGTGTAGGGGGCTGGAGAAGGTTACAGAGATGGGGAGGGGTGTAGGGGACTGGAGGAGGTTACAGAGATAGGGGGGGTGTAGTGGGGCTGGAGGAGGTTACAGAGATAGGGAGGGGTGTAGGGGGATGGAGGAGGTTACAGAGATAAGGAGGGGTGGAGGGGGCTGGAGGAGGTTACAGAGATAGGGAGGGTGTAGGGGACTGGAGGAGGTTACAGAGATAGGGAGGGTGTAGTGGGGCTGGAGGAGGTTACAGAGATAGGGAGGGGTGTAGGGGGATGGAGGAGGTTACAGAGATAAGGAGGGGTGTAGGGGGCTGGAGGAGGTTACAGAGATCGGGAGGGGTGTAGGGGACTGGAGGAGGTTACAGAGATAGGGAGGGTTGTAGGGGGCTGGAGGAGGTTACAGAGATGGGGAGGGGTGTAGGGGGCTGGAGGAGGTTACAGAGATAGGGAGGGTGTAGGGGGCTGGAGGAGGTTACAGAGATAGGGAGGGGTGTAGGGGGCTGGAGGAGGTTACAGAGATAGGGAGGGTTGTAGGGGACTGGAGGAGGTTACAGAGATAGGGAGGGTGTAGGGGGCTGGAGGAGGTTACAGAGATAGGGAGGGTGTAGGGGACTGGAGGAGGTTACAGTGATAGGGAGGGTTGTAGGGGACTGGAGGAGGTTACAGAGATAGGGAGGGGTGTAGGGGGCTGGAGGCGGTTACAGAGATCGGGAGGGGTGTAGGGGGTTGGAGGAGGATACAGAGATGGGGGGGTGTAGGGGGCTGGAGGAGGTTACAGAGATGGGGAGGGGTGTAGGGGACTGGAGGAGGTTACAGAGATAGGGAGGGGTGTAGGGGGCTGGAGGAGGTTACAGAGATAGGGAGGGTTGTAGGGGGCTGGAGGAGGTTACAGAGATAGGGAGGGGTGTAGGGGGCTGGAGGAGGTTACAGAGATAGGGAGGGATGTTCGGGGGCTGGAGATGGTCACAGAGATGGGGAGGGGTGTAGGGGCTGGAGGAGGTTACAGAGATGGGGAGGGGTGTACGGGGGCTGGAGGAGGTTACAAAGATAGGGAGGGATGTTCGGGGGCTGGAGATGGTCACAGAGATGGGGAGGGGTGTACGGGGGCTGGAGGAGGTTACAGAGATAGGGAGGGATGTTCGGGGGCTGGAGATGGTCACAGAGATGGGGAGGGGTGTAGGGGCTGGAGGAGGTTACAGAGATGGGGAGGGGTGTAGGGGCTGGAGGAGGTTACAGAGATAGGGAGGGGTGTAGGGGGCGGGAGGAGGTTACAGAGATCGGGAGGGGTGTAGGGGGGCTGGAGGAGGTTACAGAGATAGGGAGGGGTGTAGGGGGGCTGGAGGAGGTTACAGAGATAGGGAGGGGTGTAGGGGGCTGGAGGAGGTTACAGAGATAGGGAGGGTGTAGGGGGCTGGAGAAGGTTACAGAGATAGGGAGGGTTGTAGGGGGCTGGAGGAGGTGACAGAGATGGGGAGGGTTGTAGGGGGCTGGAGGAGGTTACAGAGATAGGGAGGGGTGTAGGGGGCTGGAGGAGGTTACAGAGACAGGGAGGGGTGTAGGGGGCTGGAGGAGGTTACAGAGATAGGGAGGGTGTAGGGGGCTGGAGGAGGTTACAGAGATAGGGAGGGTGTAGGGGGCTGGAGGAGGTTACAGAGATAGGGAGGGTTGTAGGGGGCTGGAGGAGGTGACAGAGATAGGGAGTGGTGTAGGGGGCTGGAGGAGGTTACAGAGATAGGGAGGGTTGTAGGGGGCTGGAGGAGGTTACAGAGATGAGGAGGGGTGTAGGGGGCTGGAGGAGGTTACAGAGATAGGGAGGGGTGTAGGGGGCTGGAGGAGGTTACAGAGACAGGGAGGGGTGTAGGGGGCTGGAGGAGGTTACAGAGATAGGGAGGGTGTAGGGGGCTGGAGGAGGTTACAGAGATAGGGAGGGTTGTCGCGGGCTGGAGGAGGTTACAGAGATAGGGAGGGGTGTAGGGGACTGGAGGAGGTTACAGAGATAGGGAGGGGTGTAGGGGGCTGGAGAAGGTTACAGAGATGGGGAGGGGTGTAGGGGACTGGAGGAGGTTACAGAGATAGGGGGGGTGTAGTGGGGCTGGAGGAGGTTACAGAGATAGGGAGGGGTGTAGGGGGATGGAGGAGGTTACAGAGATAAGGAGGGGTGGAGGGGGCTGGAGGAGGTTACAGAGATAGGGAGGGTTGTAGGGGGCTGGAGGAGGTTACTGAGATAGGGAGGGATGTCGGGGTCTGGAGGAGGTTACAGAGATAGGGAGGGTGTAGGGGACTGGAGGAGGTTACTGAGATAGGGAGGGATGTCGGGGTCTGGAGGAGGTTACAGAGATAGGGAGGGTGTAGGGGACTGGAGGAGGTTACTGAGATAGGGAGGGATGTCGGGGTCTGGAGGAGGTTACAGAGATAGGGAGGGTGTAGGGGACTGGAGGAGGTTACAGAGATAGGGAGGGTGTAGTGGGGCTGGAGGAGGTTACAGAGATAGGGAGGGGTGTAGGGGGATGGAGAAGGTTACAGAGATAAGGAGGGGTGTAGGGGGCTGGAGGAGGTTACAGAGATCGGGAGGGGTGTAGGGGACTGGAGGAGGTTACAGAGATAACGAGGATTGTAGGGGGCTGGAGGAGGTTACAGAGATAGGGAGGGATGTAGGCGACTGGAGGAGGTTACCGAGATAGGGAGGGATGACGGGGGCTGGAGGAGGTTACAGAGATAGGGAGGGGTGTAGGGGGCTGGAGGAGGTTACAGAGATAGGGAGGGGTGTAGGGGGCTGGAGGAGGTTAGGGGGATAGGGAGGGGTGTAGGGGGCTGGAGGTGGTTACAGAGATGGGGAGGGGTGTATGGGCTGGAGGAGGTTACAGAGATAGGAGGGGTGTAGGGGGCTGGAGGAGGTTACAGAGATAGGGAGGATTGTAGGGGGCTGGAGGAGGTTACAGTGATAGGGAGGGTTGTAGGGCACTGGAGGAGGTTACAGAGATAGGGAGGGGTGTAGGGGGCCGGAGGAGGTTACAGAGATAGGGAGGGGCGTAGGGGGCTGGAGGAGGTTACAGAGATAGGGAGGGTTGTAGGGGCTGGAGGAGGTTACAGAGATAGGGAGGGGTGTAGGGGGCTGGAGGCGGTTACAGTGATAGGGAGGAGTGTAGGGGACTGGAGGAGGTTACAGTGATAGGGAGGGTTGTAGGGGACTGGAGGAGGTTACAGAGATAGGGAGGGGTGTAGGGGACTGGAGGAGGTTACAGAGATAGGGAGGGTGTAGGGGGCTGGAGGAGGTTACAGAGATAGGGAGGGTGTAGGGGACTGGAGGAGGTTACAGAGATAGGGAGGAGTGTAGGGGACTGGAGGAGGTTACAGTGATAGGGAGGAGTGTAGGGGACTGGAGGAGGTTCCAGTGATAGGGAGGGTTGTAGGGGACTGGAGGAGGTTACAGAGATAGGGAGGGGTGTAGGGTACTGGAGGAGGTTACAGAGATAGGGAGGTTGTAGGGGGCTGGAGGAGGTTACAGAGATAGGGAGGGGTGTAGGGGGCTGGAGGAGGTTACAGAGATAAGGAGAGGTGTAGGGGGCTGGAGGAGGTTACAGAGATAGGGAGGGGTGTAGGGGGCTGGAGGCGGTGACAGAGATAGGGAGGGGTGCAGTGGGTTGGAGGAGGATACAGAGATAGGGGGGGGGTGTAGGGGACTGGAGGAGGTTACAGAGATAGGGAGGGGTGTAGGGGCTGGAGGAGGTTACAGAGATAGGGAGGTGTGTAGGGGACTGGAGGATGTTACAGAGATGGGGAGGGGTGTAGGGGACTGGAGGAGGTTACAGAGATAGGGAGGGGTGTAGGGGGCTGGAGAAGGTTACAGAGATGGGGAGGGGTGTAGGGGGCTGGAGGAGGTTACAGAGATAGGGAGGGGTGTAGGGGGCTGGAGGAGGTTACAGAGATAGGGAGGGGTGTAGGGGACTGGAGGAGGTTACAGAGATAGGGAGGGTGTAGGGGGCTGGAGGAGGTTACAGAGATAGGGAGGGTGTAGGGGACTGGAGGAGATTACAGAGATAGGGAGGAGTGTAGGGGACTGGAGGAGGTTACAGTGATAGGGAGGAGTGTAGGGGACTGGAGGAGGTTACAGTGATAGGGAGGGTTGTAGGGGACTGGAGGAGGTTACAGAGATAGGGAGGGGTGTAGGGGACTGGAGGAGGTTACAGAGATAGGGAGGGGTGTAGGGGGCTGGAGGAGGTTACAGAGATAGGGAGGGGTGTAGGGGACTGGAGGAGGTTACAGAGATGGGGAGGGGTGTAGGGGGTTGGAGGAGGATACAGAGATAGGGGGGGGGGTGTAGGGGGCTGGAGGAGGCTGGAGGAGGCTACAGAGATAGGGAGGGGTGTAGGGGACTGGAGGAGGTTACAGAGATAGGGAGGGGTGTAGGGGGCTGGAGAAGGTTACAGAGATGGGGAGGGGTGTAGGGGACTGGAGGAGGTTACAGAGATAGGGAGGGTGTAGTGGGGCTGGAGGAGGTTACAGAGATAGGGAGGGGTGTAGGGGGATGGAGCAGGTCACAGAGATAAGGAATGGTGTAGGGGGCTGGAGGAGATTACAGAGATAGGGAGGATTGTCGGGGGCTGGAGGAGGTTACAGAGATAGGGAGGGATGTAAGCGACTGGAGGAGATTACCGAGATAGGGAGGGATGTCGGGGGCTGGAGGAGGTTACAGAGATAGGGAGGGTGTAGGGGGCTGGAGGAGGTTACAGAGATAGGGAGGAGTGTAGGGGACTGGAGGAGGTTACAGTGATAGGGAGGAGTGTAGGGGACTGGAGGAGGTTACAGTGATAGGGAGGAGTGTAGGGGACTGGAGGAGGTTACAGTGATAGGGAGGGTTGTAGGGGACTGGAGGAGGTTACAGAGATAGGGAGGGGTGTAGGGGACTGGAGGAGGTTACAGAGATAGGGAGGGTGTAGGGGGCTGGAGGAGGTTACAGAGATAGGGAGGGTGTAGGGGACTGGAGGAGGTTACAGAGATAGGGAGGAGTGTAGGGGACTGGAGGAGGTTACAGTGATAGGGAGGAGTGTAGGGGACTGGAGGAGGTTACAGTGATAGGGAGGGTTGTAGGGGACTGGAGGAGGTTACAGAGATAGGGAGGGGTGTAGGGGACTGGAGGAGGTTTCAGAGATAGGGAGGGTGTAGGGGGCTGGAGGAGGTTACAGAGATAGGGAGGGGTGTAGGGGGCTGGAGGAGGTTACAGAGATAAGGAGGGGTGTAGGGGGCTGGAGGAGGTTACAGAGATAAGGAGAGGTGTAGGGGGCTGGAGGAGGTTACAGAGATAGGGAGGGGTGTAGGGGGCTGGAGGCGGTGACAGAGATAGGGAGGGGTGTAGTGGGTTGGAGGAGGATACAGAGATAGGGGGGGGTGTAGGGGACTGGAGGAGGTTACAGAGATAGGGAGGGGTGTAGGGGCTGGAGGAGGTTACAGAGATAGGGAGGTGTGTAGGGGACTGGAGGAGGTTACAGAGATGGGGAGGGGTGTAGGGGACTGGAGGAGGTTACCGAGATAGGGAGGGGTGTAGGGGGCTGGAGAAGGTTACAGAGATGGGGAGGGGTGTAGGGGGCTGGAGGAGGTTACAGTGATAGGGAGGGTTGTAGGGCACTGGAGGAGGTTACAGAGATAGGGAGGGGTGTAGGGGGCCGGAGGAGGTTACAGAGATAGGGAGGGGCGTAGGGGGCTGGAGGAGGTTACAGAGATAGGGAGGGTTGTAGGGGCTGGAGGAGGTTACAGAGATAGGGAGGGGTGTAGGGGGCTGGAGGCGGTTACAGTGATAGGGAGGAGTGTAGGGGACTGGAGGAGGTTACAGTGATAGGGAGGGTTGTAGGGGACTGGAGGAGGTTACAGAGATAGGGAGGGGTGTAGGGGACTGGAGGAGGTTACAGAGATAGGGAGGGTGTAGGGGGCTGGAGGAGGTTACAGAGATAGGGAGGGTGTAGGGGACTGGAGGAGGTTACAGAGATAGGGAGGAGTGTAGGGGACTGGAGGAGGTTACAGTGATAGGGAGGAGTGTAGGGGACTGGAGGAGGTTCCAGTGATAGGGAGGGTTGTAGGGGACTGGAGGAGGTTACAGAGATAGGGAGGGGTGTAGGGTACTGGAGGAGGTTACAGAGATAGGGAGGTTGTAGGGGGCTGGAGGAGGTTACAGAGATAGGGAGGGGTGTAGGGGGCTGGAGGAGGTTACAGAGATAAGGAGAGGTGTAGGGGGCTGGAGGAGGTTACAGAGATAGGGAGGGGTGTAGGGGGCTGGAGGCGGTGACAGAGATAGGGAGGGGTGCAGTGGGTTGGAGGAGGATACAGAGATAGGGGGGGGGTGTAGGGGACTGGAGGAGGTTACAGAGATAGGGAGGGGTGTAGGGGCTGGAGGAGGTTACAGAGATAGGGAGGTGTGTAGGGGACTGGAGGATGTTACAGAGATGGGGAGGGGTGTAGGGGACTGGAGGAGGTTACAGAGATAGGGAGGGGTGTAGGGGGCTGGAGAAGGTTACAGAGATGGGGAGGGGTGTAGGGGGCTGGAGGAGGTTACAGAGATAGGGAGGGGTGTAGGGGGCTGGAGGAGGTTACAGAGATAGGGAGGGGTGTAGGGGACTGGAGGAGGTTACAGAGATAGGGAGGGTGTAGGGGGCTGGAGGAGGTTACAGAGATAGGGAGGGTGTAGGGGACTGGAGGAGATTACAGAGATAGGGAGGAGTGTAGGGGACTGGAGGAGGTTACAGTGATAGGGAGGAGTGTAGGGGACTGGAGGAGGTTACAGTGATAGGGAGGGTTGTAGGGGACTGGAGGAGGTTACAGAGATAGGGAGGGGTGTAGGGGACTGGAGGAGGTTACAGAGATAGGGAGGGGTGTAGGGGGCTGGAGGAGGTTACAGAGATAGGGAGGGGTGTAGGGGACTGGAGGAGGTTACAGAGATGGGGAGGGGTGTAGGGGGTTGGAGGAGGATACAGAGATAGGGGGGGGGGTGTAGGGGGCTGGAGGAGGCTGGAGGAGGCTACAGAGATAGGGAGGGGTGTAGGGGACTGGAGGAGGTTACAGAGATAGGGAGGGGTGTAGGGGGCTGGAGAAGGTTACAGAGATGGGGAGGGGTGTAGGGGACTGGAGGAGGTTACAGAGATAGGGAGGGTGTAGTGGGGCTGGAGGAGGTTACAGAGATAGGGAGGGGTGTAGGGGGATGGAGCAGGTCACAGAGATAAGGAATGGTGTAGGGGGCTGGAGGAGATTACAGAGATAGGGAGGATTGTCGGGGGCTGGAGGAGGTTACAGAGATAGGGAGGGATGTAAGCGACTGGAGGAGATTACCGAGATAGGGAGGGATGTCGGGGGCTGGAGGAGGTTACAGAGATAGGGAGGGTGTAGGGGGCTGGAGGAGGTTACAGAGATAGGGAGGAGTGTAGGGGACTGGAGGAGGTTACAGTGATAGGGAGGAGTGTAGGGGACTGGAGGAGGTTACAGTGATAGGGAGGAGTGTAGGGGACTGGAGGAGGTTACAGTGATAGGGAGGGTTGTAGGGGACTGGAGGAGGTTACAGAGATAGGGAGGGGTGTAGGGGACTGGAGGAGGTTACAGAGATAGGGAGGGTGTAGGGGGCTGGAGGAGGTTACAGAGATAGGGAGGGTGTAGGGGACTGGAGGAGGTTACAGAGATAGGGAGGAGTGTAGGGGACTGGAGGAGGTTACAGTGATAGGGAGGACTGTAGGGGACTGGAGGAGGTTACAGTGATAGGGAGGGTTGTAGGGGACTGGAGGAGGTTACAGAGATAGGGAGGGGTGTAGGGGACTGGAGGAGGTTTCAGAGATAGGGAGGGTGTAGGGGGCTGGAGGAGGTTACAGAGATAGGGAGGGGTGTAGGGGGCTGGAGGAGGTTACAGAGATAAGGAGGGGTGTAGGGGGCTGGAGGAGGTTACAGAGATAAGGAGAGGTGTAGGGGGCTGGAGGAGGTTACAGAGATAGGGAGGGGTGTAGGGGGCTGGAGGCGGTGACAGAGATAGGGAGGGGTGTAGTGGGTTGGAGGAGGATACAGAGATAGGGGGGGGTGTAGGGGACTGGAGGAGGTTACAGAGATAGGGAGGGGTGTAGGGGCTGGAGGAGGTTACAGAGATAGGGAGGTGTGTAGGGGACTGGAGGAGGTTACAGAGATGGGGAGGGGTGTAGGGGACTGGAGGAGGTTACCGAGATAGGGAGGGGTGTAGGGGGCTGGAGAAGGTTACAGAGATGGGGAGGGGTGTAGGGGGCTGGAGGAGGTTACAGAGATAGGGAGGGGTGTAGGGGGCTGGAGGAGGTTACAGAGATAGGGAGGGGTGTAGGGGACTGGAGGAGGTTACAGAGATGGGGAGGGGTGTAGGGGGTTGGAGGAGGATACAGAGATAGGGGGGGGGGGTGTAGGGGGCTGGAGGAGGCTGGAGGAGGTTACAGAGATAGGGAGGGGTGTAGGGGACTGGAGGAGGTTACAGAGATAGGGAGGGGTGTAGGGGGCTGGAGAAGGTTACAGAGATGGGGAGGGGTGTAGGGGACTGGAGGAGGTTACAGAGATAGGGAGGGTGTAGTGGGGCTGGAGGAGGTTACAGAGATAGGGAGGGGTGTAGGGGGATGGAGGAGGTCACAGAGATAAGGAATGGTGTAGGGGGCTGGAGGAGATTACAGAGATAGGGAGGATTTTCGGGGGCTGGAGGAGGTTACAGAGATAGGGAGGGATGTAGGCGACTGGAGGAGATTACCGAGATAGGGAGGGATGTCGGGGGCTGGAGGAGGTTACGGAGATAGGGAGGGTGTAGGGGGCTGGAGGAGGTTACAGAGATGGGGAGGAGTGTAGGGGACTGGAGGAGGTTACAGTGATAGGGAGGAGTGTAGGGGACTGGAGGAGGTTACAGTGATAGGGAGGGTTGTAGGGGACTGGAGGAGGTTACAGAGATAGGGAGGGGTGTAGGGGACTGGAGGAGGTTACAGAGATAGGGAGGAGTGTAGGGGACTGGAGGAGGTTACAGTGATAGGGAGGGTTGTAGGGGACTGGAGGAGGTTACAGAGATAGGGAGGGGTGTAGGGGACTGGAGGAGGTTACAGAGATAGGGAGGGTGTAGGGGGCTGGAGGAGGTTACAGAGATAGGGATGGTGTAGGGGACTGGAGGAGGTTACAGTGATAGGGAGGGTTGTAGGGGACTGGAGGAGGTTACAGAGATAGGGTGGGTTGTAGGGGCTGGAGGAGGTTACAGAGATAGGGAGGGGTGTAGGGGGCTGGAGGCGGTTACAGTGATAGGGAGGAGTGTAGGGGACTGGAGGAGGTTACAGTGATAGGGAGGGTTGTAGGGGACTGGAGGAGGTTACAGAGATAGGGAGGGGTGTAGGGGACTGGAGGAGGTTACAGAGATAGGGAGGGTGTAGGGGGCTGGAGGAGGTTACAGAGATAGGGAGGGTGTAGGGGACTGGAGGAGGTTACAGAGATAGGGAGGAGTGTAGGGGACTGGAGGAGGTTACAGTGATAAGGAATGGTGTAGGGGGCTGGAGGAGATTACAGAGATAGGGAGGATTTTCGGGGGCTGGAGGAGGTTACAGAGATAGGGAGGGATGTAGGCGACTGGAGGAGATTACCGAGATAGGGAGGGATGTCGGGGGCTGGAGGAGGTTACAGAGATAGGGAGGGTGTAGGGGGCTGGAGGAGGTTACAGAGATAGGGAGGGGTGTAGGGGGCTGGAGGAGGTTACAGAGATAGGGAGGGGTGTAGGGGACTGGAGGAGGTTACAGAGATGGGGAGGGGTGTAGGGGGTTGGAGGAGGATACAGAGATAGGGGGGGGGGTGTAGGGGGCTGGAGGAGGCTGGAGGAGGTTACAGAGATGGGGAGGGGTGTAGGGGACTGGAGGAGGTTACAGAGATAGGGAGGGTGTAGTGGGGCTGGAGGAGGTTACAGAGATAGGGAGGGGTGTAGGGGGATGGAGGAGGTCACAGAGATAAGGAATGGTGTAGGGGGCTGGAGGAGATTACAGAGATAGGGAGGATTTTCGGGGGCTGGAGGAGGTTACAGAGATAGGGAGGGTGTAGGGGGCTGGAGGAGGTTACAGAGATAGGGAGGGTGTAGGGGACTGGAGGAGGTTACAGAGATAGGGAGGAGTGTAGGGGACTGGAGGAGGTTACAGTGATAGGGAGGAGTGTAGGGGACTGGAGGAGGTTCCAGTGATAGGGAGGGTTGTAGGGGACTGGAGGAGGTTACAGAGATAGGGAGGGGTGTAGGGTACTGGAGGAGGTTACAGAGATAGGGAGGTTGTAGGGGGCTGGAGGAGGTTACAGAGATAGGGAGGGGTGTAGGGGACTGGAGGAGGTTACAGAGATAGGGAGGGGTGTAGGGGGCTGGAGAAGGTTACAGAGATGGGGAGGGGTGTAGGGGGCTGGAGGAGGTTACAGAGATAGGGAGGGGTGTAGGGGGCTGGAGGAGGTTACAGAGATAGGGAGGGGTGTAGGGGACTGGAGGAGGTTACAGAGATAGGGAGGGTGTAGGGGGCTGGAGGAGGTTACAGAGATAGGGAGGGTGTAGGGGACTGGAGGAGATTACAGAGATAGGGAGGAGTGTAGGGGACTGGAGGAGGTTACAGTGATAGGGAGGAGTGTAGGGGACTGGAGGAGGTTACAGTGATAGGGAGGGTTGTAGGGGACTGGAGGAGGTTACAGAGATAGGGAGGGGTGTAGGGGACTGGAGGAGGTTACAGAGATAGGGAGGGGTGTAGGGGGCTGGAGGAGGTTACAGAGATAGGGAGGGATGTAGGGGACTGGAGGAGGTTACAGAGATGGGGAGGGGTGTAGGGGGTTGGAGGAGGATACAGAGATAGGGGGGGGGGTGTAGGGGGCTGGAGGAGGCTGGAGGAGGCTACAGAGATAGGGAGGGGTGTAGGGGACTGGAGGAGGTTACAGAGATAGGGAGGGGTGTAGGGGGCTGGAGAAGGTTACAGAGATGGGGAGGGGTGTAGGGGACTGGAGGAGGTTACAGAGATAGGGAGGGTGTAGTGGGGCTGGAGGAGGTTACAGAGATAGGGAGGGGTGTAGGGGGATGGAGCAGGTCACAGAGATAAGGAATGGTGTAGGGGGCTGGAGGAGATTACAGAGATAGGGAGGATTGTCGGGGGCTGGAGGAGGTTACAGAGATAGGGAGGGGTGTAGGGGCTGGAGGAGGTTACCGAGATAGGGAGGGATGTCGGGGGCTGGAGGAGGTTACAGAGATAGGGAGGGTGTAGGGGGCTGGAGGAGGTTACAGAGATAGGGAGGAGTGTAGGGGACTGGAGGAGGTTACAGTGATAGGGAGGAGTGTAGGGGACTGGAGGAGGTTACAGTGATAGGGAGGAGTGTAGGGGACTGGAGGAGGTTACAGTGATAGGGAGGGTTGTAGGGGACTGGAGGAGGTTACAGAGATAGGGAGGGGTGTAGGGGACTGGAGGAGGTTACAGAGATAGGGAGGGTGTAGGGGGCTGGAGGAGGTTACAGAGATAGGGAGGGTGTAGGGGACTGGAGGAGGTTACAGAGATAGGGAGGAGTGTAGGGGACTGGAGGAGGTTACAGTGATAGGGAGGAGTGTAGGGGACTGGAGGAGGTTACAGTGATAGGGAGGGTTGTAGGGGACTGGAGGAGGTTACAGAGATAGGGAGGGGTGTAGGGGACTGGAGGAGGTTTCAGAGATAGGGAGGGTGTAGGGGGCTGGAGGAGGTTACAGAGATAGGGAGGGGTGTAGGGGGCTGGAGGAGGTTACAGAGATAAGGAGGGGTGTAGGGGGCTGGAGGAGGTTACAGAGATAAGGAGAGGTGTAGGGGGCTGGAGGAGGTTACAGAGATAGGGAGGGGTGTAGGGGGCTGGAGGCGGTGACAGAGATAGGGAGGGGTGTAGTGGGTTGGAGGAGGATACAGAGATAGGGGGGGTGTAGGGGACTGGAGGAGGTTACAGAGATAGGGAGGGGTGTAGGGGCTGGAGGAGGTTACAGAGATAGGGAGGTGTGTAGGGGACTGGAGGAGGTTACAGAGATGGGGAGGGGTGTAGGGGACTGGAGGAGGTTACAGAGATAGGGAGGGGTGTAGGGGGCTGGAGAAGGTTACAGAGATGGGGAGGGGTGTAGGGGGCTGGAGGAGGTTACAGAGATAGGGAGGGGTGTAGGGGGCTGGAGGAGGTTACAGAGATAGGGAGGGGTGTAGGGGACTGGAGGAGGTTACAGAGATGGGGAGGGGTGTAGGGGGTTGGAGGAGGATACAGAGATAGGGGGGGGGGGGGTGTAGGGGGCTGGAGGAGGCTGGAGGAGGTTACAGAGATAGGGAGGGGTGTAGGGGACTGGAGGAGGTTACAGAGATAGGGAGGGGTGTAGGGGGCTGGAGAAGGTTACAGAGATGGGGAGGGGTGTAGGGGACTGGAGGAGGTTACAGAGATAGGGAGGGTGTAGTGGGGCTGGAGGAGGTTACAGAGATAGGGAGGGGTGTAGGGGGATGGAGGAGGTCACAGAGATAAGGAATGGTGTAGGGGGCTGGAGGAGATTACAGAGATAGGGAGGATTTTCGGGGGCTGGAGGAGGTTACAGAGATAGGGAGGGATGTAGGCGACTGGAGGAGATTACCGAGATAGGGAGGGATGTCGGGGGCTGGAGGAGGTTACGGAGATAGGGAGGGTGTAGGGGGCTGGAGGAGGTTACAGAGATGGGGAGGAGTGTAGGGGACTGGAGGAGGTTACAGTGATAGGGAGGAGTGTAGGGGACTGGAGGAGGTTACAGTGATAGCGAGGGTTGTAGGGGACTGGAGGAGGTTACAGAGATAGGGAGGGGTGTAGGGGACTGGAGGAGGTTACAGAGATAGGGAGGAGTGTAGGGGACTGGAGGAGGTTACAGTGATAGGGAGGGTTGTAGGGGACTGGAGGAGGTTACAGAGATAGGGAGGGGTGTAGGGGACTGGAGGAGGTTACAGAGATAGGGAGGGTGTAGGGGGCTGGAGGAGGTTACAGAGATAGGGATGGTGTAGGGGACTGGAGGAGGTTACAGTGATAGGGAGGGTTGTAGGGGACTGGAGGAGGTTACAGAGATAGGGTGGGTTGTAGGGGCTGGAGGAGGTTACAGAGATAGGGAGGGGTGTAGGGGGCTGGAGGCGGTTACTGTGATAGGGAGGAGTGTAGGGGACTGGAGGAGGTTACAGTGATAGGGAGGGTTGTAGGGGACTGGAGGAGGTTACAGAGATAGGGAGGGGTGTAGGGGACTGGAGGAGGTTACAGAGATAGGGAGGGTGTAGGGGGCTGGAGGAGGTTACAGAGATAGGGAGGGTGTAGGGGACTGGAGGAGGTTACAGAGATAGGGAGGAGTGTAGGGGACTGGAGGAGGTTACAGTGATAAGGAATGGTGTAGGGGGCTGGAGGAGATTACAGAGATAGGGAGGATTTTCGGGGGCTGGAGGAGGTTACAGAGATAGGGAGGGATGTAGGCGACTGGAGGAGATTACCGAGATAGGGAGGGATGTCGGGGGCTGGAGGAGGTTACAGAGATAGGGAGGGTGTAGGGGGCTGGAGGAGGTTACAGAGATAGGGAGGGGTGTAGGGGGCTGGAGGAGGTTACAGAGATAGGGAGGGGTGTAGGGGACTGGAGGAGGTTACAGAGATGGGGAGGGGTGTAGGGGGTTGGAGGAGGATACAGAGATAGGGGGGAGGGGTGTAGGGGACTGGAGGAGGTTACAGAGATAGGGAGGGTGTAGTGGGGCTGGAGGAGGTTACAGAGATAGGGAGGGGTGTAGGGGGATGGAGGAGGTCACAGAGATAAGGAATGGTGTAGGGGGCTGGAGGAGATTACAGAGATAGGGAGGATTTTCGGGGGCTGGAGGAGGTTACAGAGATAGGGAGGGATGTAGGCGACTGGAGGAGATTACCGAGATAGGGAGGGATGTCGGGGGCTGGAGGAGGTTACAGAGATAGGGAGGGTGTAGGGGGCTGGAGGAGGTTACAGAGATGGGGAGGAGTGTAGGGGACTGGAGGAGGTTACAGTGATAGGGAGGAGTGTAGGGGACTGGAGGAGGTTACAGTGATAGGGAGGGTTGTAGGGGACTGGAGGAGGTTACAGAGATAGGGAGGGGTGTAGGGGACTGGAGGAGGTTACAGAGATAGGGAGGAGTGTAGGGGACTGGAGGAGGTTACAGTGATAGGGAGGGTTGTAGGGGACTGGAGGAGGTTACAGAGATAGGGAGGGGTGTAGGGGACTGGAGGAGGTTACAGAGATAGGGAGGGTGTAGGGGGCTGGAGGAGGTTACAGAGATAGGGATGGTGTAGGGGACTGGAGGAGGTTACAGTGATAGGGAGGGTTGTAGGGGACTGGAGGAGGTTACAGAGATAGGGTGGGTTGTAGGGGCTGGAGGAGGTTACAGAGATAGGGAGGGGTGTAGGGGGCTGGAGGCGGTTACAGTGATAGGGAGGAGTGTAGGGGACTGGAGGAGGTTACAGAGATAGGGTGGGTTGTAGGGGCTGGAGGAGGTTACAGAGATAGGGAGGGGTGTAGGGGGCTGGAGGCGGTTACAGAGATAGGGAGGTGTGTAGGGGACTGGAGGAGGTTACAGAGATAGGGAGGGGTGTAGGGGGCTGGAGGAGGTTACAGAGATAGGGAGGGGTGTAGGGGCTGGAGGAGGTTACAGAGATAGGGAGGGGTGTAGGGGACTGGAGGAGGTTACAGTGATAGGGAGGGTTGTAGGGGACTGGAGGAGGTTACAGAGATAGGGAGGGGTGTAGGGGACTGGAGGAGGTTACAGAGATAGGGAGGGTGTAGGGGGCTGGAGGAGGTTACAGAGATAGGGATGGTGTAGGGGACTGGAGGAGGTTACAGAGATAGGGAGGAGTGTAGGGGACTGGAGGAGGTTACAGTGATAAGGAATGGTGTAGGGGGCTGGAGGAGATTACAGAGATAGGGAGGATTTTCGGGGGCTGGAGGAGGTTACAGAGATAGGGAGGGATGTAGGCGACTGGAGGAGATTACCGAGATAGGGAGGGATGTCGGGGGCTGGAGGAGGTTACAGAGATAGGGAGGGTGTAGGGGGCTGGAGGAGGTTACAGAGATGGGGAGGAGTGTAGGGGACTGGAGGAGGTTACAGTGATAGGGAGGAGTGTAGGGGACTGGAGGAGGTTACAGTGATAGGGAGGGTTGTAGGGGACTGGAGGAGGTTACAGAGATAGGGAGGGGTGTAGGGGGCTGGAGGAGGTTACAGAGATAGGGAGGGGTGTAGGGGACTGGAGGAGGTTACAGAGATAGGGAGGAGTGTAGGGGACTGGAGGAGGTTACAGTGATAGGGAGGGTTGTAGGGGACTGGAGGAGGTTACAGAGATAGGGAGGGGTGTAGGGGACTGGAGGAGGTTACAGAGATAGGGAGGGTGTAGGGGGCTGGAGGAGGTTACAGAGATAGGGATGGTGTAGGGGACTGGAGGAGGTTACAGTGATAGGGAGGGTTGTAGGGGACTGGAGGAGGTTACAGAGATAGGGTGGGTTGTAGGGGCTGGAGGAGGTTACAGAGATAGGGAGGGGTGTAGGGGGCTGGAGGCGGTTACAGTGATAGGGAGGAGTGTAGGGGACTGGAGGAGGTTACAGTGATAGGGAGGGTTGTAGGGGACTGGAGGAGGTTACAGAGATAGGGAGGGGTGTAGGGGACTGGAGGAGGTTACAGACATAGGGAGGGTGTAGGGGGCTGGAGGAGGTTACAGAGATAGGGAGGGTGTAGGGGACTGGAGGAGGTTACAGAGATAGGGAGGAGTGTAGGGGACTGGAGGAGGTTACAGTGATAGGGAGGAGTGTAGGGGACTGGAGGAGGTTACAGTGATAGGGAGGGTTGTAGGGGACTGGAGGAGGTTACAGAGATAGGGAGGGGTGTAGGGGACTGGAGGAGGTTACAGAGATAGGGAGGGTGTAGGGGGCTGGAGGAGGTTACAGAGATAGGGAGGGGTGTAGGGGGCTGGAGGAGGTTACAGAGATAAGGAGGGGTGTAGGGGGCTGGAGGAGGTTACAGAGATAAGGAGAGGTGTAGGGGGCTGGAGGAGGTTACAGAGATAGGGAGGGGTTTAGGGGGCTGGAGGCGGTGACAGAGATAGGGAGGGGTGTAGTGGGTTGGAGGAGGATACAGAGATAGGGGGGGGTGTAGGGGACTGGAGGAGGTTACAGAGATAGGGAGGGGTGTAGGGGCTGGAGGAGGTTACAGAGATAGGGAGGTGTGTAGGGGACTGGAGGAGGTTACAGAGATGGGGAGGGGTGTAGGGGACTGGAGGAGGTTACAGAGATAGGGAGGGGTGTAGGGGGCTGGAGAAGGTTACAGAGATGGGGAGGGGTGTAGGGGGCTGGAGGAGGTTACAGAGATAGGGAGGGGTGTAGGGGACTGGAGGAGGTTACAGAGATAGGGAGGGGTGTAGGGGGTTGGAGGAGGATACAGAGATAGGGGGGGGTGTAGGGGGCTGGAGGAGGTGACAGAGATAGGGAGGGGTGTAGGGGACTGGAGGAGGTTACAGAGATAGGGAGGGGTGTAGGGGGCTGGAGAAGGTTACAGAGATGGGGAGGGGTGTAGGGGGACTGGAGGAGGTTACAGAGATAGGGAGGGGTGTAGGGGGCTGGAGGAGGTTACAGAGATAGGGAGGGGTGTAGGGGGCTGGAGAAGGTTACAGAGATGGGGAGGGGTGTAGGGGACTGGAGGAGGTTACAGAGATAGGGAGGGTGTAGGGGGATGGAGGAGGTCACAGAGATAATGAATGGTGTAGGGGGCTGGAGGAGATTACAGAGATAGGGAGGATTGTCGGGGGCTGGAGGAGGTTACAGAGATAGGGAGGGTGTAGGGGGCTGGAGGAGGTTACAGAGATAGGGAGGAGTGTAGGGGACTGGAGGAGGTTACAGAGATAGGGAGGGTGTAGTGGGGCTGGAGGAGGTTACAGAGATAGGGAGGGGTGTAGGGGGATGGAGGAGGTCACAGAGATAAGGAATGGTGTAGGGGGCTGGAGGAGATTACAGAGATAGGGAGGATTGTCGGGGGCTGGAGGAGGTTACAGAGATAGGGAGGGATGTAGGCGACTGGAGGAGATTACCGAGATAGGGAGGGATGTCGGGGGCTGGAGGAGGTTACAGAGATAGGGAGGGTGTAGGGGGCTGGAGGAGGTTACAGAGATAGGGAGGAGTGTAGGGGACTGGAGGAGGTTACAGAGATAGGGAGGGGTGTAGGGGGCTGGAGGAGGTTACAGAGATAGGGAGGAGTGTAGGGGACTGGAGGAGGTTACAGTGATAGGGAGGGTTGTAGGGGACTGGAGGAGGTTACAGAGATAGGGAGGGGTGTAGGGGACTGGAGGAGGTTACAGAGATAGGGAGGAGTGTAGGGGACTGGAGGAGGTTACAGTGATAGGGAGGGTTGTAGGGGACTGGAGGAGGTTACAGAGATAGGGAGGGGTGTAGGGGGCTGGAGGAGGTTACAGAGATAGGGAGGGTGTAGGGGGCTGGAGGAGGTTACAGAGATAGGGAGGGTGTAGGGGGCTGGAGGAGGTTACAGAGATAGGGAGGAGTGTAGGGGACTGGAGGAGGTTACAGTGATAGGGAGGGGTGTAGGGGACTGGAGGAGGTTACAGAGATAGGGAGGGTGTAGGGGGCTGGAGGAGGTTACAGAGATAGGGAGGGGTGTAGGGGACTGGAGGAGGTTACAGTGATAGGGAGGGGTGTAGGGGGCTGGAGGAGGTTACAGTGATAGGGAGGAGTGTAGGGGACTGGAGGAGGTTACAGTGATAGGGAGGGTTGTAGGGGACTGGAGGAGGTTACAGAGATAGGGAGGGGTGTAGGGGACTGGAGGAGGTTACAGAGATAGGGAGGGTGTAGGGGGCTGGAGGAGGTTACAGAGATAGGGAGGGGTGTAGGGGACTGGAGGAGGTTACAGTGATAGGGAGGGGTGTAGGGGGCTGGAGGAGGTTACAGTGATAGGGAGGAGTGTAGGGGACTGGAGGAGGTTACAGTGATAGGGAGGGTTGTAGGGGACTGGAGGAGGTTACAGAGATAGGGTGGGTTGTAGGGGCTGGAGGAGGTTACAGAGATAGGGAGGGGTGTAGGGGGCTGGAGGCGGTTACAGTGATAGGGAGGAGTGTAGGGGACTGGAGGAGGTTACAGTGATAGGGAGGGTTGTAGGGGACTGGAGGAGGTTACAGAGATAGGGAGTGGTGTAGGGGACTGGAGGAGGTTACAGAGATAGGGAGGGTGTAGGGGGCTGGAGGAGGTTACAGAGATAGGGAGGGTGTAGGGGACTGGAGGAGGTTACAGAGATAGGGAGGAGTGTAGGGGACTGGAGGAGGTTACAGTGATAGGAGGAGTGTAGGGGACTGGAGGAGGTTACAGTGATAGGGAGGGTTGTAGGGGACTGGAGGAGGTTACAGAGATAGGGAGGGGTGTAGGGGACTGGAGGAGGTTACAGAGATAGGGAGGGTGTAGGGGGCTGGAGGAGGTTACAGAGATAGGGAGGGGTGTAGGGGGCTGGAGGAGGTTACAGAGATAGGGAGGGGTGTAGGGGGCTGGAGGAGGTTACAGAGATAAGGAGAGGTGTCGGGGGCTGGAGGAGGTTACAGAGATAGGGAGGGGTGTAGGGGGCTGGAGGCGGTGACAGAGATAGGGAGGGGTGTAGTGGGTTGGAGGAGGATACAGAGATAGGGGGGGGTGTAGGGGACTGGAGGAGGTTACAGAGATAGGGAGGGGTGTAGGGGCTGGAGGAGGTTACAGAGATAGGGAGGTGTGTAGGGGACTGGAGGAGGTTACAGAGATGGGGAGGGGTGTCGGGGACTGGAGGAGGTTACAGAGATAGGGAGGGGTGTAGGGGGCTGGAGAAGGTTACAGAGATGGGGAGGGGTGTAGGGGGCTGGAGGAGGTTACAGAGATAGGGAGGGGTGTAGGGGGCTGGAGGAGGTTACAGAGATAGGGAGGGGTGTAGGGGACTGGAGGCGGTGACAGAGATAGGGAGGGGTGTAGGGGGTTGGAGGAGGATACAGAGATAGGGGGGGGGGGTGTAGGGGGCTGGAGGAGGCTGGAGGAGGTGACAGAGATAGGGAGGGGTGTAGGGGACTGGAGGAGGTTACAGAGATAGGGAGGGGTGTAGGGGGCTGGAGAAGGTTACAGAGATGGGGAGGGGTGTAGGGGACTGGAGGAGGTTACAGAGATAGGGAGGGTGTAGTGGGGCTGGAGGAGGTTACAGAGATAGGGAGGGGTGTAGGGGGATGGAGGAGGTCACAGAGATAAGGAATGGTGTAGGGGGCTGGAAGAGATTACAGAGATAGGGAGGATTGTCGGGGGCTGGAGGAGGTTACAGAGATAGGGAGGGATGTAGGCGACTGGAGGAGATTACCGAGATAGGGAGGGATGTCGGGGGCTGGAGGAGGTTACAGAGATAGGGAGGAGTGTAGGGGACTGGAGGAGGTTACAGTGATAGGGAGGAGTGTAGGGGACTGGAGGAGGTTACAGTGATAGGGAGGGTTGTAGGGGACTGGAGGAGGTTACAGAGATAGGGAGGGGTGTAGGGGACTGGAGGAGGTTACAGAGATAGCGAGGGTGTAGGGGGCTGGAGGAGGTTACAGAGATAGGGAGGGTGTAGGGGACTGGAGGAGGTTACAGTGATAGGGAGGGTTGTAGGGGACTGGAGGAGGTTACAGAGATAGGGAGGGGTGTAGGGGACTGGAGGAGGTTACAGAGATAGGGAGGGGTGTAGGGGCTGGAGGAGGTTACAGAGATAGGGAGGGTTGTAGGGGCTGGAGGAGGTTACAGAGATAGGGAGGGGTGTAGGGGGCTGGAGGCGGTTACAGAGACAGGGAGGGGTGTAGGGGGTTGGAGGAGGTTACAGAGATAGGGAGGGGTGTAGGGGGCTGGAGGAGGTTACAGAGATGGGGAGGGGTGTAGGGGACTGGAGTAGGTTACAGAGATAGGGAGGGGTGTAGGGGGCTGGAGAAGGTTACAGAGATGGGGAGGGGTGTAGGGGGCTGGAGAAGGTTACAGAGATGGGGAGGGGTGTAGGGGGCTGGAGGAGGTTACAGAGATAGGGAGGGGTGTAGGGGACTGGAGGAGGTTACAGAGATAGGGCGGGGTGTAGGGGCTGGAGGAGGTTACAGAGATAGGGAGGGGTGTAGGGGCTGGAGGAGGTTACAGAGATAGGGAGGGGTGTAGGGGACTGGAGGAGGTTACAGAGATAGGGAGGGGTGTAGGGGGGCTGGAGGAGGTTACAGAGATAGGGAGGGTTGTAGGGGTCTGGAGGAGGTTACAGAGATAGGGAGGGGTGTAGGGGGGCTGGGGGAGGTTACAGAGATAGGGAGGGGTGTAGGGGGGCTGGGGGAGGTTACAGAGATAGGGAGGGGTGTAGGGGGCTGGGGGAGGTTACAGAGATAGGGAGGGTTGTAGGGGACTGGAGGAGGTTACAGAGATAGGGTGGGTTGTAGGGGCTGGAGGAGGTTACAGAGATAGGGAGGGGTGTAGGGGACTGGAGGAGGTTACAGAGATAGGGAGGGTGTAGTGGGGCTGGAGGAGGTTACAGACATGGGGAGGGGTCTGGGGGGATGGAGGAGGTTACAGAGATAAGGAATGGTGTAGGGGGCTGGAGGAGGTTACAGAGATAGGGAGGATTGTAGGGGGCTGGAGGAGGTTACAGAGATAGGGAGGGATGTAGGCGACTGGAGGAGGTTACCGAGATAGGGAGGGATGTCGGGGGCTGGAGGAGGTTACAGAGATAGGGAGGGTGTAGGGGGCTGGAGGAGGTTACAGAGATAGGGAGGAGTGTAGGGGACTGGAGGAGGTTACAGTGATAGGGAGGAGTGTAGGGGACTGGAGGAGGTTACAGAGATAGGGAGGGGTGTAGGGGGTTGGAGGAGGTTACAGAGATAGGGAGGGGTGTAGGGGGCTGGAGGAGGTTACAGAGATGGGGAGGGGTGTAGGGGACTGGAGTAGGTTACAGAGATAGGGAGGGGTGTAGGGGGCTGGAGAAGGTTACAGAGGTGGGGAGGGGTGTAGGGGGCTGGAGAAGGTTACAGAGATGGGGAGGGGTGTAGGGGGCTGGAGGAGGTTACAGAGATGGGGAGGGGTGTAGGAGACTGGAAGAGGTTACAGAGATAGGGAGGGGTGTAGGGGGCTGGAAGAGGTTACAGAGATAGGGAGTGTTGTAGGGGCTGGAGGAGGTTACAGAGATAGGGAGGGGTGTAGGGGGCTGGAGGAGGTTACAGAGATAGGGAGGGGTGTAGGGGGCTGGAGGAGGTTACAGAGATAGGGAGGGGTGTAGGGGGCTGGAGGAGGTTACAGAGATAGGGAGGGGTGTAGGGGGCTGGAGGAGGTTACAGAGATAGGGAGGGGTGTAGGGGGCTGGAGGAGGTTACAGAGATAGGGAGGGGTGTAGGGGGCTGGAGGAGGTTACAGAGATGGGGAGGGGTGTAGGGGGCTGGAGGAGGTTACAGAGATAGGGAGGGGTGTAGGGGCTGGAGGAGGTTACAGAGATGGGGAGGGGTGTAGGGGGCTGGACGAGGTGATGGAGATAGGGAGGACGGAGGGGAGCAGACAGCAAGGAGGAGAATTTGAAAACCCGTTTCCCCGTCCATTCCCCACACCCACGCTAACGCCTCCGCCCGACGGAACACAGCATCGAGAGAGAGAGCGCGAGAGAGAGAGCGAGAGAGAGAGAGCGTGAGGGAGAGCGTGAGGGAGAGCGAGAGGGAGAGCGGGAGGGAGAGCGAGAGGGAGAGCGAGAGCGAGAGCGAGAGGGAGAGCGAGAGGGAGAGCGAGAGCGAGAGCGAGAGGGAGAGCGAGAGCGAGAGCGAGAGCGAGAGCGAGAGCGAGAGCGAGAGGGAGAGCGAGAGGGAGAGCGAGAGGGAGAGCGAGAGGGAGAGCGAGAGGGAGAGCGAGAGGGAGAGGGAGAGCGAGAGGGACAGGGAGAGCGAGAGGGAGAGGGAGAGCGAGAGGGAGGAAAGGAAGAGAGAGGGAGAGAGCGAGAGAGAGCGCGAGAGAGAGAGCGCGTGAGGGAGAGCGTGAGGGAGAGCGTGAGGGAGAGCGTGAGGGAGAGCGTGAGGGAGAGCGTGAGGGAGAGCGTGAGGGAGAGCGAGAGGGAGAGCGAGAGGGAGAGCGAGAGGGAGAGCGAGAGGGAGAGCGAGAGGGAGAGCGAGAGGGAGAGCGTGAGGGAGAGCGTGAGGGAGAGCGTGAGGGAGAGCGTGAGGGAGAGCGTGAGGGAGAGCGTGAGGGAGAGCGAGAGGGAGAGAGAGAGCGAGAGAGAGAGCGAGAGAGAGAGCGAGAGAGAGGGAGAGCGAGAGGGAGAGCGAGAGCGAGAGCGAGAGGGAGAGCGAGAGGGAGGGAGAGCGAGAGGGAGGAAAGGAAGAGAGAGGGAGAGAGCGAGAGAGAGCGAGAGAGAGCGAGAGAGAGCGAGAGAGAGAGCGAGAAGGAGAGAGAGAGTGAGGAGAGTGAGAGAGAGAGGGAGAGAGAGGGATAGATAGGCAGAGAGAGGGGGAGAGAGGGGGAGAGAGAGAGCGAGAAGTAGAGAAAGAGAGAGAGGAGAGTGAGAGAGTGAGTGAGGGAGAGAATGAGATTGAGAGTGTGAGAGAGTGAGAGCGAGAGAGAGAGAAGGGGAGAGCAAGAGCGAGAGAGGGAGAGAGAGAGAGAGAGAGAGGGAGAGAGCGAGAGAGAGAGCGAGAGAGAGAGCGAGAGAGAGAGCGAGAGAGAGAGCGAGAGGGAGCGAGAGGGAGAGGGAGGGAGAGAGAGAGAGAGAGAGCGCGAGAGAGGGAGAGGGAGAGAGCGAGAGGGAGAGCGAGAGGGAGAGCGAGAGGGAGCGAGAGCGAGAGGGAGCGAGAGAGAGAGAGAGGGAGAGAGGGAGAGAGAGAGAGAGAGAGAGAGAGAGGGAGAGAGAGAGAGCGCGAGAGAGGGAGAGGGAGAGAGTGAGAGGGAGAGCGAGAGCGAGAGGGAGAGAGAGCGTCAAACGGAACGCGGAAGACAGAGAGACATACCTGATGGTGAGGAATGTTTAGCATGCAGGCCAGGTACGTACTGAGTGATGCAGCGAAGAGGAGACAAAGCACACAAGATGGTTGGTGACGGAGTTAGTCCGAGGAGAGTCAGCCGCGATTCACCAACGCGTTCGAGAAACGGAAACGGTGTCCCACATCTGCAAACCCTCCCGGATCTCTCAATATCTGCGGGCGAGAATGTGGGACTCGCTCCCGCGGGGAGCGGGGGAGAATGTGGGACTCGCTCCCGCGGGGAGTGGGGGAGAATGGGGGACTCGCTCCCGTGGGGAGTGGGGGAGAATGGGGGACTCGCTCCCGCGGGGAGTGGGGGAGAATGTGGGGCTCGCTCCCGCGGGGAGTGGGGGAGAATGTGGGACTCGCTCCCGCGGGGAGTGGGGGAGAATGGGGGACTCGCTCCCGCGGGGAGTGGGGGGAGAATGTGGGACTCGCTCCCGCGGGGAGTGGGGAGAATGTGGGACTCGCTCCCACGGGGAGTGGGGAGAATGTGGGACTGGCTCCCGCGGGGAGTGGGGGGAGAATGTGGGACTCGCTCCCGCGGGGAGTGGGGGGAGAATGTGGGACTCGGTCCCACGGGGGAGCGGGGAGAATGGGGGACTCGCTCCCGCGGGGAGTGGGGGAGAATGTGGGATCGCTCCCGCGGGGGAGAATGTGGGACTCACTCCCTCGGGGAGTGGGGAGAATGTGGGGCTCGCTCCCGCGGGGAGTGGGGGAGAATGTGGGACTCGCTCCAGCGGGGAGTGGGGGAGAATGGGGGACTCGCTCCCGCGGGGAGTGGGGGAGAATGTGGGACACACTCCCGCGGGGAGTGGGGGAGAATGTGGGACCGGCTCCCGCGGGGAGTGGGGGAGAATGTGGGACTCGCTCCCGCGGGGAGTGGGGGAGAACGTGGGACTCGCTCCCGCGGGGAGTGGGGGAGAATGTGGGACTCGCTCCCGCGGGGAGTGGGGGAGAATGTGGGACTCGCTCCCGCGGGGAGTGGGGGGAGAATGTGGGACTTGCTCCCGCGGGGAGTGGGGGGAGACAACGGAATCCCCACCACGGATGCTTCTTATTTCACTGGGTGGAGAAGGTTTGATGCGAAGACCACCTCCGCCCCTTGCCCAGCCCACCCAAGACCCCTCCCCTCTTACCCCCCAACTCCCCGAGGCGACTCACAATTGTTGGTGTCATTCGCCACAGCGATAATTCCCATGGGTTGCTGTGGGATGTCCGCACGCAGAACGCGGAGATGACCCCCAGTATACTTGTCGGCCCGTAGCACCGCCCTTCGAACCCAGTCCGTCCAGAAGATGTAGTCTCCGTACACAGCCAGGCCGAACGAGTGGACCGGTTCCGACTTCAGGATAACCTGGCCGAGGAGGAGAGGCGGGAGTCACAGCCAGACAGGTAACAACTCTAACCGAGGGACTCGGAGACCGGGACTGTGCACGGGGCTCCGAGTGTGGGTCTGACCGAGGGATACGGAGACCGGGACTGTGCACGGTGCTCCGAATGTGGGTCTCACCGAGGGACACGGAGACCGGGACTGTGCACGGTGCTCCGAGTGTGGGTCTGACCTAGGGATACGGAGACCGGGACTGTGCACGGTGCTCCGAGTGTGGGTCTGACCGAGGGAAACTGAGACCGGGACTGTGCACGGTGCTCCGAGTGTGGGTCTGACCGAGGGACACGGAGACCGGGACTGTGCACGGTGCTCCGAGTGTGGGTCTGACCTAGGGATACGGAGACCGGGACTGTGCACGGTGCTCCGAGTGTGGGTCTGACCGAGGGACACGGAGACCGGGACTGCGCACGGTGCTCCGAGTGTGGGTCTGACCGAGGTACACGGAGACCGGGACTGTGCACGGTGCTCCGAGTGTGGGTCTGACCGAGGGACACGGAGACCGGGACTGTGCACGGTGCTCCGAGTGTGGGTCTGACCGAGGGACACGGAGACCGGGACTGTGCACGGTGCTCCGAGTGTGGGTCTGACCGAGGGATACGGAGACCGGGACTGTGCACAGTGCTCCGAGTGTGGGTCTGACCGAGGGACACGGAGACCGGGACTGTGCACGGTGCTCCGAGTGTGGGTCTGACCGAGGGATACGGAGTCCGGGACTGTGCACGGTGCTCCGAGTGTGGGTCTGACCGAGGGACACGGAGACCAGGACTGTGCACGGTGCTCCGAGTGTGGGTCTGACCGAGGGACTCGGAGACCGGGACTGTGCACGGTGCTCCGAGTGTTGGTCTGACCGAGGGATACTGAGACCGGGACTGTGCACGGTGCTCCGAGTGTGGGTCTGACTGAGGGATACTGAGACCGGGACTGTGCACGGTGCTCCGAGTGTGGGTCTGACCGAGGGATACTGAGACCGGGACTGTGCACGGTGCTCCGAGTGTGGGTCTGACCGAGGGATACTGAGACCGGGACTGTGCACGGTGCTCCGAGTGTGGGTCTGACTGAGGGACACGGAGACCGGGACTGTGCACGGTGCTCCGAGTGTGGGTCTGACCGAGGGACATGGAGACCGGGACTGTGCACGGTGCTCCGAGTGTGGGTCTAACCGAGGGACAGGGAGACCGGAACTGTGCACGGTGCTCCGAGTGTGGGTCTGACCGAGGGGCACGGAGACCGGGACTGTGCACGGTGCTCCGAGTGTGGGTCTGACCGAGGGACACGGAGACCGGGACTGCGCACGGTGCTCCGAGTGTGGGTCTGACCGAGGGACACGGAGACCGGGACTGTGCACGGTGCTCCGAGTGTGGGTCTGACCGAGGGACACGGAGACCGGGACTGGGCACGGTGCTCCGAGTGTGGGTCTGACCGAGTGATGTACCTGTCTGTTGGAGCCATCGTACTCGCATCTCTCGATCTTGTCGAGCGAGGCGTCTGAGAAGTAGAGTTTCTCAGCCTGGTGATCAATAGCGAGTCCGTTCGGGGTCCGGATATCGGTTCCGATGATGATAAAAACACTCGAGCCCACCAGAGTCGACCTCATGATACTTGGATGCTCCTCATTCCAGTTCGTCCAGAACATCAAACTTCGGAAAAAAGGGAGACTTTCATAGTCTGAGCCGCCATGAATATCACCCTCCCCACCTCTGTCACCCCCTCCAGTCCCCGACACTCCTCCCCACCTCTGTCACCCCCTCCAGCCCCCTACAACCCTCCCTATCCCTGTAACCTCCTCCAGCCCCCTACACACCTCCCTATCTCTGTCACCCCCTCCAGTCCCCTACACTCCTCCCCACCTCTGTCACCCCCTCCAGCCCCCGACACTCCTCCCCACCTCTGTCACCCCCTCCAGCCCCCTACAACCCTCCCTATCTCTGTAACCTCCTCCAGTCCCCTACACCCCTCCCTATCTCTGTAACCTCCTCCAGTCCCCTACACCCCTCCCTATCTCTGTAACCTCCTCCAGCCCCCTACAACCCTCCCCATCTCTGTAACCTCCTCCAGCCCCCTACACCCCTCCCTATCTCTGTAACCTCCTCCAGTCCCCTACACCCCTCCCTATCTCTGTAACCTCCTCCAGCCCCCTACAACCCTCCCCATCTCTGTAACCTCCTCCAGCCCCCTACACCCCTCCCTATCTCTGTAACCTCCTCCAGTCCCCTACACCCCTCCCTATCTCTGTAACCTCCTCCAGCCCCCTACAACCCTCCCCATCTCTGTAACCTCCTCCAGCCCCTACACCCCTCCCTATCTCTGTAACCTCCTCCCCCCCACTGCACCCCTCCCTATCTCTGTCACCCCCTCCAGTCCCCTACACTCCTCCCCACCTCTGTCACCCCCTCCAGCCCCCGACACCCCTCCCCACCTCTGTCACCCCCTCCAGCCCCCTACAACCCTCCCTATCTCTGTAACCTCCTCCAGTCCCCTACACCCCTCCCTATCTCTGTAACCTCCTCCAGTCCCCTACACCCCTCCCTGTCTCTCTAACCTCCTCCAGCCCCCTACACCCTCCCTATCTCTGTAACCTCCTCCATCCCCCTACACCCCTCCCTATCTCTGTAACCTCCTCCAGCCCCCTACACCCCTCCCTATCTCTGTAACCTCCTCCAGCCCCCCTACAACCCTCCCTATCTCTGTAACCTCCTCCAGCCCCCTACACCCCTCCCTATCTCTGTAACCTCCTCCAGCCCCCTGCACCCCTCCCTATCTCTGTAACCTCCTCCAGCCCCCCTACATCCCTCCCTATCTCTGTAACCTCCTCCAGCCCCCCTACACCCTCCCCATCTCTGTAACCTCCTCCAGCCTCCTACACCCCACCCTATCTCTGTAACCTCCTCCAGCCCCCCTACGACCCCTCCCCATCTCGATTCCGACACAGCGGAGGGAGTATTCTCTCCGACGGGACCTTACCTGAGGCACTCGTCCAGGACGAAAGCTCGCGGGTGATCGTCGCCCGACATGGTGACCACCGTCTCGCGCTCGAACGCCCCCTGGCGGTTCTGGTCGATGCTGTGTCGGGTGATGGTCGAGGTGGTGTAGCTCGTCCAGTACAGGGCGTCCCAGGCCCGGTGGTAAGCAAGTCCCTCCACTGACCCGACATCTGAACCCAGCGAGAGGCAGAGAGAAGAGGAGACAGTCAGTCAATCCCAGGACAGTACCGTCCATTCGGCCCATCGCGTAGTCGCCTCGGATTTGCGCCCCATTCTTTTACCCCCTTCCGGTTTTTACAACCCTCCCTATCTCTGTAACCTCCTCCAGTCCCTACACCCCTCCCCATCTCTGTAACCTCCTCCAGCCCCCTACAACCCTCCCTATCTCTGTAACCTCCTCCAGTCCCTACACCCCTCCCTATCTCTGTAACCTCCTCCAGCCCCCTACACCCCTCCCTATCTCTGTAACCTCCTCCAGTCCCTACACCCCTCCCTATCTCTGTAACCTCCTCCAGCCCCCTACACCCCTCCCTATCTCTGTAACCTCCTACCGTCCCCTACACCCCTCCCTATCTCTGTAACCTCCTCCAGCCCCCTACACCCCTCCCTATCTCTGTAACCTCCTCCAGCCCCCTACACCCCTCCCTATCTCTGTAGCCTCCTCCAGCCCCCTACACCCCTCCCTATCTCTGTAACCTCCTCCAGCCCCCTACACCCCTCCCTATCTCTGTAACCTCCTACCGTCCCCTACACCCCTCCCTATCTCTGTAACCTCCTCCAGCCCCTACACCCCTCCCTATCTCTGTAACCTCCTCCAGCCCCCTACGCCCCTCCCTATCTCTGTAACCTCCTCCAGCCCCCCTACACCACTCCCTAGCTCTGTAATCTCCTCCAGCCCCCTACACCCCTCGCTATCTCGGTAACCTCCTCCAGTCCCCATGAACCCTCCCTATCTCTGTAACCTCCTCCAGCCCCCTCCACCCCTCCCTATCTCTGTAACCTCCTCCAGCCCCCTACACCCCTCCCTATCACTGTAACCTCCTCCGGCCCCCAACAACCTTCCCTATCTCTGTAACCACCTCCAGCACCCTACACCCCTCCCTATCTCTGTAACCTCCTCGAGCCCCCTACACCCCTCCCTATCTCTGTAACCTCCTCCAGCCCCCTACACCCCTCCCTTCTCTGTAACCTCCTCCAGCCCCTACACCCCTCCCTATCTCTGTAACCTCCTCCAGCCCCCTCTGACCACCCTTACAGTTTTGAATGAGTTTACAGAGATAGGGAGGGTTGTAGGGGACTGGAGGAGTTTACAGAGATAGGGAGGGGTGTAGGGGACTGGAGGAGGTTACAGAGATAGGGAGGAGTGTAGGGGGACTGGAGGAGGTTACAGAGATAGGGAGGGGTGTAGGGGGCTGGAGGAGGTTACAGAGATAGGGAGGGGTGTAGGGGGACTGAAGGAGGTTACAGAGAGAGCGAGGGGTGTAGGGGGTTGGAGGAGGTTACAGAGATAGGGAAGGTTGTAGGGGGCTGGAGGAGGTTACAGAGATAGGGAGGGGTGTAGGGGGTTGGAGGAGGTTACAGAGATAGGGAGGGGTGTAGGTGGGTGGAGGAGGTTACAGAGATAGGGAGGGGTGTAGGGGGTTGGAGGAGGTTACAGAGATAGGGAAGGTTGTAGGGGGCTGGAGGAGGTTACAGAGATAGGGAGGGTTGTAGGGGGGCTGGAGGAGGTTACAGAGATAGGGAGGGATGTAGGGGGGTGGAGGAGTTTACAGAGACAGGGAGGGTTGTAGGGGCTGGAGGAGGTTACAGAGATAGGGAGGGATGTAGGGGGCTGGAGGAGGTTACAGAGATAGGGAGGGGGTGTAGGGGGCTGGAGGAGGTTACAGAGATAGGGAGGGTGTAGGGACTGGAGGAGGTTACAGAGATAGGGAGGGGTGTAGGGGGCTGGAGGAGGTTACAGAGATAGGGAGGGGTGTAGGGACTGGAGGAGGTTACAGAGATAGGGAGGGGTGTAGTAGGCTGGAGGAGGTTACAGAGATGGGGAGGGGTGTAGAGATCTGGAGAAGGTTACAGAGATAGGGAGGGTGTGTAGGTGACTGGAGGAGGTTACAGAGATAGGGAGGGATGTAGGGGGCTGGAGGAGGTTACAGGGATAGGGAGGGGTGTAGGGACTGGAGGAGGTTACAGAGATAGGGAGGGGTGTAGGGGGGCTGGAGGAGGTTACAGGGATAGGGAGGGGTGTAGGGGGGGCTGGAGGAGGTTACAGAGATAGGGAGGGGTGTAGGGGGCTGGAGGAGGTTACAGAGAGAGGGAGGGTTGTAGGGGGCTGGAGGAGGTTACAGAGATAGGGAGGGGTGTAGGGGGGCTGGAGGAGGTTACAGAGATAGGGAGGGGTGTAGGGGCCTGGGGGAGGTTACAGAGATAGGGAGGGGTGTAGGGGCTGGAGGAGGTTACAGAGATAGGGAGGGGTGTAGTGGGATGGAGGAGGTTACAGAGATAGGGAGGGGTGTAGGGGACTGGAGGAGGTTACAGAGATAGGGAGGGGTGTCGGGGCTGGAGGAGGTTACAGAGATAGGGAGGAGTGTAGGGTCTGGAGGAGGTTACAGAGATAGGGAGGATTGTCGGGGCTGGAGGAGGTTACAGAGATAGGGAGGGGTGTAGGGGGGCTGGAGGAGGTTACAGAGATAGGGAGGGTTGTAGGGGGCTGGAGGAGGTTACAGAGATAGGGAGGGGTGTAGGGGGCTGGAGGAGGTTACAGAGATAGGGAGGGGTGTAGGGAGGCTGGAGGAGGTTACAGAGATAGGGAGGGGTGTAGGGGGCTGGAGGAGGTTACAGAGATAGGGAGGGGTGTAGGGGGACTGGAGGAGGTTACAGAGATAGGGAGGGTTGAATAGGGAGGGTGGAGGAGGTTACAGAGATTGGGAGGGTTGAATAGGGAGGGTGGAGGAGTGATTTGAATCACTCGGGGATGTTATCAGGTTGCTCAGGTGCAGGGAGATTAATCAATAGCCAACAGCGAAGATTAGGCCCAATAAATTGTCAAATCACTGTCTGCCGAGTCAGAACATCAGATAAGACGTTGTCCGCTGCCGCTGTACCAAGCGGACTTCCTTCCTGACGAGGTGATACGTCGGACGGTGTTGCTGGTGTCGTCTCTGCTGTCGGTGTGGGCCTTGTCGCTGGGTTCGGCCTAGCTGGAGTGGGGAAATCGAGCAGGACGCGATCGCCAGTGTCCGTAGGCCGGACGGGACGCCCCCTGGAGACGGCGAGAGCCTCCCTCGACCTGCCGGGGCCTTGCGGAACTCCCCGGCGCCTGGGGCCCCCCGCATCCGCCGGCGACCCTGGACGGGCCCGGCCGCAACTCCAGCGCCCCCCCGAGCTGGCTGCTGCCCGGCACCCGCCTGGCGGTGCCCGTCCTGGACGCCGCCGTCTTCCTGTGCGGCGGGGCGGGCCACGGGCTGGTGGTGGCCCTGCTGCTGAGGGGGGGGGCGGGCCGGGGGCCGGGCCCCCCGCCCCCTCCACCTCCCGCTCCTGCTCAACCTCTCGGCCGCCGACGGCCTGCAGCTGGCCTGCCTGCCCTTCACCGCCGGGGCCGTGGCGGCCGCCCGCTGGGTCTTCGGCGAGCCGCTGTGCCGGGCGGTCGGCTTCGTGGGCGGGGCCTGCTCCGCCGCCAGCGCCTTCACCCTGGCCGCCCTCTCCGTCCACCGCTGCCTGACCGTGGTGGGGGCCCCGGGCCGGGGGAGGGCGGGGGGGGGCGACGGCCGCCCTGGCCCTCCTCGGGGTCTGGCTCCCGGCTCTGGCCCTGGCCGCCCCCCAGCTGGTCTACCGGCGGCTGGGGCCCGGCTCGGGCAGCTGCCTGGCATCGCTGGAGGGGGCGGGGGCGGGGCTCTCGTACGGCGCCGCCCTCTTCCTGGCCGGCTTCGTCGCCCCCTTGCTCCTCGTCGCCACTATGTACGGCCGGATCCTCCTCTTCCTCCTCCGCAGTCGGCGGGGAGGGGCCGACCGCGCCCTGCCGGCCCCCGCCCACGCCGCCCGGCTCACCCGCATGACCGCGGCGCTGGTCCTCTCCTTCGCCGCCTGCTGGCTGCCCTCGTACGCGCTCATGTTCCTGCGGGCGGAGGGCGGCGGGGCGGTGCGAGTGGCCGGCGCCCCCTTCCCCGTCTGCGCCCGGCTCCTGGCCTCCTGCTCCACCCTGGCCAACCCGCTGGTCCACGCCGCCTTCTCCCCGCACTTCCGCCGGCAGCTGGGCCAGCTCGTCCGCCGCAACAGGGTGAGGCCCGCCCCGGCCGAGCGGCCGACGCCCGCGATCCTCCCCCCGCCCCCCCAGAGCCAATCAGCCCCACCCGCCCCAGCACGCAGCGACAACCCCGCGCCCTTAGCCCACACGGCGCTGGAACGGAGTTAGCCCATTCGGCCCATCGACTCCCCCTCTCCCGTTCCGAGTGTCCGATCTGACCCTCCATCTCCCATCCCCCACGACCCTCCCCTCGAGCCCATTAAAAATCGTACACACTTAACGAACCGGCCTCTCCGCGTACCCTCCCATTCCGAGGGAAGAATTCCTCCTCGCCTGCGCCTCAAATGGACGGCCCCCTCGCTCCGAGATTACACCCTCTGGCCCTCGATTCCCCCACGGGAGGAAACGTCCCCTCAGCTGCACCCCCCACCACCACCCTCCCCCCCCTCCCAACCCCTGTCAAACCACTCCCGGGAATCCCACGTGTCTCAGGAAGAGCGCCTCTCGTCCTTTCAAACTCCCGGGAGCACGGGCCAGCCGATCCACTCCGATTCTCAACGGGGACACGAGCCGAGGGGTGCGCTGGGACACCCTCCCCTCCCCCCCCCCCCCCCCCCCCGCTCGCCTAGACGTGCGCGCAGCTCCCAACCGCACCAGAGACGCCCGGGACCATCCACCGCCCCCTCCTCCGACACTCCCTCCCTCCGACGCGCAGCCGCAGCCGCGCGTAGCGTCCAGTAGGTGCGCCGCAGCGAATCTCCAAACTCGTCAAGACGGCACCTCCCAAAATCCGGGGCCTGTGCCCCCCACCCCCCACCCCCACCCGCCACCCCCCCCCACCCCCTCACCCCTAGCAGCCCCCGCCCACCACCTTCGCGAGTCGGAAACAGGGATAATTGTTGGACACGTCTCAGCGACGCTCGCATCTCGGATGAGGAACATCGGGACGCGTTTGCAGTCTCCCCGGGGGAGAGTCGGATACGCCGCGATTTGCGGGGGGAGAGAGCGGAGAGGGAAAACGCCAGGGTCTTCCGTTTCCCCTGCTGGAAGGGGCGGCCAGAGTCTGACCAGGACGGGGGCCATCATCTCACCGGTTCGGAGGCACGTCTCGCTCGACCCGCCCCCACCCTCGTGGTCTCGACGTCGCCAGAAAACCCAGGCCGGACCTCAGCTCTCGCAGGACTGCCCGTCAACACAGCGGGGCGCCCCCCGTCTGCGAGAGAGAGAGAGAGCGAGGGAGGCTCGCCGTCGTCCAAAGGGACCTTGTCACTTTCCGACATAACAGTTCGCTCGTGCCCTCTGTCCCCCGCACCCCCGCACCCCCCCCCCCCCCCCCCCCCCACCGCCTGCCAGCCTGCCCTTACTGGACTCAATTGTTTCGAAAATCCCATCCGGGTGTTCAAATGGCTCCCTGTCTTGACTCCCCAGCCCGGACCGACAAAATCCGTATTCGACCCACCCCTCCCTATCTCTGTAACCTCCTCCAGCCCCTCTACACCCCTCCCTATCTCTGTAACCTCCTCCAGCCCCCAACACCCCTCCCTATCTCTGTAATGTCCTCCAGTCCCCTACACCCCTCCCTATCTCTGTAACCTCCTCCAGTCCCCTACACCCCTCCCTATCTCTGTAACCTCCTCCAGTCCCCTGCACCCCTCCCTATCTCTGTAACCTCCTCCAGCCCCTACACCCCTCCCTATCTCTGTAACCTCCTCCAGCCCCTACACCCCTCCCCAACTCTGTGACCTCCTCAAGTCCCCTACACCCCCCCTATCTCTGTCACCTCCCCCCAGCCCCCTACACCCCTCCCTATCTCTGTAACCTCCTCCAGCCCCCTACACCCCTCCCTATCTCTGTAACCTCCTCCAGCCCCCAACACCCCTCCCTATCTCTGTATCCTCGCCCAGCCCCCTACACCCTCCCTATCTCTGTAACCTCCTCCAGTCCCTACATCCCTCCCGAGCTCTGTAACCTCCTCCAGTCCCCTACACCCCTCCCTATCTCTGTAACCTCCTCCAGCCCCCTACACCCCCCCTATCTCTGTCACCTCCCCCCAGCCCCCTACACCCCTCCCTATCTCTGGAACCTCCTCCAGCCCCCTACACCCCTCCCTATCTCTATAACCTCCTCCAGTCCCCTACACCCCTCCCTATCTCTGTAACCTCCTCCAGCCCCCTACACCCCTCCCTATCTCTGTAACCTCCTCCAGCCCCCTACACGCCTCCCTATCTCTGGAACCTCCTCCAGCCCCCTACACCCCTCCCTATCTCTATAACCTCCTCCAGCCCCTACACCCCTCCCTATCTCTGTAACCTCCTCCAGCCCCCTACACCCCTCCCTATCTCTGTAACCTCCTCTAGTCCCCAACAACCCCTCCCTATCTCTGTAACCTCCTCCAGCCCCCTACACCCTCCCTATCTCTGTAACCTCCTCCAGTCCCCTACACCCCTCCCTATCTCTGTAACCTCCTCCAGTCCCCCTACACCCCTCCCTATCTCTGTAACCTCCTCCAGTCCCCTACACCCCTCCCTATCTCTAACCTCCTCCAGCCCCTACACCCCTCCCTATCCCTGTAACCTCCTCCAGTCCCCGACACCCCTCCCTATCTCTGTAACCTCCTCCAGCCCCCCTGCACCCCTCCCTATCTCTGTAACCTCCTCCAGCCCCCCTACACCCCTTCCTATCTCTGTAACGTCCTCCAGTCCCCGACACCCCTCCGTATCTATGTAACCTCCTCCAGCCCCCTACACCCTCCCTATCTCTGTAACCTCCTCCAGCCCCTACACCCCTCCCTATCTCTGTAACCTCCTCCAGTCCCCTACACCCCTCCCTATCTCTGTAACCTCCTCCAGTCCCCTACACCCAACCCTCTCTTTAACCTCCTCCAGCCTCCAAACCCCTCCCTATCTCTGTAACCTCCTCCAGTCCCCTACACCCCTCCCTATCTCTGTAACCTCGTCCTAGCCCCCCTACACCCCTCCCTATCTCTGTAACCTCCTCCAGCCCCCTACAACCCTCCCCATCTCTGTAACCTCCTCCAGTCCCCTACAACCCTCCCTATCTCTGTAACCTCCTCCAGTCCCCTTCACCCCTCCCTATCTCTGTAACCTCCTCCAGCCCCCTACACCCCTCCCTATCTCTGTAACCTCCTCCAGCCCCCTAGAACCCTCCCCATCTCTGTAACCCCCTCCAGCCCCCTACAACCCTCCCCATCTCTGTAACCTCCTCCAGTCCCCTACAACCCTCCCCATCTCTGTAACCTCCTCCCGTCCCCTTCACCCCTCCCTATCTCTGTAACCTCCTCCAGCCCCCTACACCCCTCCCTATCTCTGTAACCTCTTCCAGCCCCCTTCAGCCCTCCCTATCTCTGTAACCTCCTCCAGTCCCCTACACCCCTCCCTATCTCTGTAACCTGCTCCAGTCCCCTACACCCCTCCCTATCTCTGTAACCTCCTCCAGCCCCGACACCCCTCCCTATCTCTGTAACCTCCTCCAGCCCCCTACACCCTCCCTATCTCTGTAACCTCCTCCAGTCCCCTACACCCCTCCCTATCTCTGTAACCTGCTCCGGTCCACTACACCCCTCCCTATCTCTGTAACCTCCTCCAGCCCCGACACCCCTCCCTATCTCTGTAACAACCGCCAGTCCCCTACACCCCTCCCTATCTCTGTAACCTCCTCCAGTCCCCTACACCCCTCCCTATCTCTGTAACCTCCTCCAGTCCCCTACACCCCTCCCTATCTCTGTAACCTCCTCCAGTCCCCTACACCCCTCCCTATCTCTGTAACCTCCTCCAGCCACCTACACCCCTCCCTATCTCTGCAACCACCTCCTGCCCCCCACACCCCTCCCTATCTCTGTATCCTCCTCCAGCCCCTACAACCTTCCCTTTCTCTGTAACCTCCTCCAGTCCCCTACAACCCTCCCCATCTCTGCAACCTCCTCCAGCCCCCCTACACCCCTCCCTATCTCTGTAACCTCCTCCAGCTCCCCTACACCCCTCCCTCTCTTTAACCTCATCCAGCCCCCTACACCCCTCCCTATCCCTGTAACCTCCTCCAGCCCCTACACCCCTCCCTATCTCTGTAACCTCCTCCAGTCCCCTACACCCCTCCCTATCTCTGTACCCTCCTCCAGCCCCCTACACCCCTCCCTATCTCTGTAACCTCCTCCAGCCCTCTACAACCCTCCCCATCTCTGCAACCTCCTCCAGCCCTCTACAACCCTCCCCATCTCTGCAACCTCCTCCAGCCCCATACACCCCTCCCTATCTCTGTAACCTCCTCCAGCCCCTACACCCCTCCCTCTCTCTGTAACCTCTTCCAGCCCCACTCCAACCCTCCGTATCTGTATCGTCCTCCAGTTCCCTATACCCCTCCCTAACTCTGTAACCTCCTCCAGCCCCCTACACCCCTCCCTATCTCTGTAACCTCCTCCAGCCCTCTGCACCCCTCCCCATCTCTGTAACCTCCTCCAGCCCCCTACACCCCTCCCTATCTCTGTAACCTCCTCCAGCCCCCTACACCCCTCCCTATCTCTGTAACCTCCTCCAGCCCCCTACAGCGCTCCCTATCTCTGTAACCTCCTCCAGCCCCCTACACCCCTCCCTATCTCTGTAACCACCTCCAGTCCCCTACAACCCTCCCTATCTCTGTAACCTCCTCCAGCCCCCTACACCTCTCCCTATCTCTGTAACCTCCTCCAGCACCCCTGGGCTCTATAACTCCCTCCCTAACCCTTTCCATTGATACTGACCTCGTCTCTGGAGCTCACTCCCCCTTAGAACATAGAACATTCCAGCGCAGTACAGGCCCTTCGGCCCCTCGATGTTGCGCCGACCTGTGAAACCACTCTAAAGCCCATCTACACTATTCCCTTATCGTCCATATGTCTATCCAATGACCATTTGAATGCCCTTAGTGTTGGCGAGTCCACTACTGTTGCAGGCAGGGCATTCCACGCCCTTACTACTCTCTGAGTAAAGAACCTACCTCTGACATCTCTCCTATATCTATCTCCCCTCAATTTAAAGGTATGTCCCCTCGTGCTGGACATCACCATCCGAGGAAAAAGGCTCTCACTGATACCCTATCCAATCTTCTGAACATCCTGTATGCCTTAATTAAGTCACCTCTTAACCTTCTTCTCTCTAACGGAAACAGCCTCAAGTCCGTCAGCCTTTCCTCATAAGATCTTCCCTCCATACCCGGCAACATCCTGGTAAATCTCCTCCGCACCCTTTCCAATGCTTCCACGTCCTTCCTATAATGCGGTGACCAGAATTGCACGCAATACTCCAAATGCGGCAGCACCAGAGATTTGTACAGCTGCAACGTGACCTCATGGCTCCGAAACTCAGTCCCTCCACCAATAAAAGCTAACACACCGTACGCCTTCTTAACAACCCTCTCAACCTGGGTGGCAACTTTCAGGGATCTATGTACATGGACACCGAGATCTCTCTGCTCATCCACACGGCCAAGAATCTTACCATTAGCCCTGTACTCAGTCTTCCTGTTACTCCTCCCAAAATGAATCACCTCACACTTTTCCGCATTAAACTGCATCTGCCACCTCTCAGCCCAGCGCTGCAGCTTATCTACGTCCCTCTGTTTCCCCTTTCGTCTCATTTCTGTCGTCATGATCCACGGTTGTTTAATGGACCTGTGACTTTCCGGCAAACAGGAAGATCCGCTCGGCTGTGTTGCGTTAACGCTCACATCAGCGACGACCCGGATCGATCGGATGTCAAGCCTTTCCTCATAAGATCTTGCCTCACGTCGGCCAGTGTGAAACTGGTTCTTATTTACCCCCCCGGTGGAAGTTATTCGGGGAAGACTTACGACATTAAAATGTGCTACTTAAATGAAATGCAGTTGTTGTTGTTGTTGGAGGGAGGAAGTGGGCATGGTTGTCTACAGGAACCGCGGTGGTTACCCTGGGCCCAGGGAGCAGTGGGTCACCCCAGACTTGCAGCATCGGAGGAAAACTAAACACTAATCAACTTCCAGAGAGACAGAGACAGAGAGAGAGAGAGAGACAGGGAGAGAGAGAGACAGGGAGAGAGAGAGACAGGGAGAGAGAGAGACAGGGAGAGAGAGAGACAGGGAGAGAGAGAGACAGGGAGAGAGAGACAGAGAGAGAGAGACAGAGAGACACAGAGAGACAGGGAGAGAGAGAGACAGGGAGAGAGAGAGACAGGGAGAGAGAGAGACAGGGAGAGAGAGAGACAGGGAGAGAGAGAGACAGGGAGAGAGAGAGACAGGGAGAGAGAGAGACAGGGAGAGAGAGAGACAGGGAGAGAGAGAGACAGGGAGAGAGAGAGACAGGGAGAGAGAGAGACAGGGAGAGAGAGAGACAGGGGGAGAGAGAGACAGGGGGAGAGAGAGACAGGGGGAGAGAGAGACAGGGAGAGAGAGACAGGGAGAGAGAGACAGGGAGAGAGAGAGACAGGGAGAGAGAGACAGGGAGAGAGAGACAGAGAGAGAGAGACAGGGAGAGACATAGAGAGAGACAGAGACAGAGAGAGAGACAGAGACAGAGACAGAGACAGAGAGACAGGGAGAGAGACAGGGAGAGACAGAGAGAGTGAGAGAGTGAGAGAGAGAGACAGAGAGAGACAGAGAGAGACAGAGAGAGACAGAGAGAGACAGAGAGAGAGACAGAGAGAGAGACAGAGAGAGAGACAGAGAGAGAGACAGAGAGAGAGACAGAGAGAGAGACAGAGAGTGAGACAGAGAGTGAGACAGAGAGAGAGACAGAGAGAGAGACAGAGAGAGAGAGACAGAGAGAGAGAGACAGAGAGAGAGAGAGACACACAGAGAGAGAGACAGAGAGAGAGAGACAGAGAGAGAGAGACAGAGAGAGAGAGAGAGAGAGAGAGACAGAGAGAGAGAGCCAGAGAGAGAGAGCCAGAGAGAGAGAGACAGGGAGACAGAGAGAGAGAGAGTCAGAGAGAGAGAGAGTCAGAGAGAGAGAGAGTCAGAGAGAGAGACAGAGAGAGAGACAGAGAGAGAGACAGAGAGAGAGACAGAGAGAGAGACAGAGAGAGAGACAGAGAGAGAGACAGAGAGAGAGACAGAGAGAGACAGAGAGAGAGAGAGAGAGAGAGAGAGAGAGAGAGAGAGAGAGAGACAGGGAGAGAGACAGGGAGAGAGACAGGGAGACAGAGAGAGAGAAAGAGAGAGACAGAGAGAGAGTCAGAGAGAGAGTCAGAGAGAGAGACAGAGAGAGAGAGACAGAGAGAGAGAGAGACAGAGAGAGAGAGACAGAGAGAGAGTCAGAGAGAGAGAGTCAGAGAGAGACAGAGACAGAGAGAGACAGAGAGAGAGAGACAGAGACAGAGAGAGACAGAGAGAGAGAGGCAGAGAGAGAGACAGAGAGAGACAGAGAGACAGAGAGAGACAGAGAGACACAGAGAGAGACAGAGAGAGACAGAGAGAGACAGAGAGAGACAGAGAGAGAGAGAGAGAGAGAGAGAGACAGAGAGACAGAGAGACAGAGACAGACCGAGAGACAGAGAGACAGAGAGACAGAGAGAGAGACAGAGAGAGAGACAGAGAGACAGAGAGACAGAGACAGACCGAGAGACAGAGAGAGAGACAGAGAGACAGAGAGAGAGAGAGAGAACGGCGGGCACTCACTCTCCACGATGGTTCTCCGCCCCGAGCCGTCGTCGCTGATCTGCTGGATGTTGCCGAAGTGGATGTCGCTGAAGAAGATGCGGTTGCCGGCCTTGGCGCTGTTGCCGTAGTCGAAGGCCAGGGCGATGACATTCTTCATGGAGTCGGGGTCCTCGAAGGGCTTGACGGGCGAGTTGAGGTTGTTCTCGTCCGACAGGTGGATGCTCTTGAGGATGGTGCGCTCCGAGTACAGCAGGTAGCCGTCGTACTCCCGGCAGCTGACCCCGTCGTCCGCCAGCATTCCGTGCGCGCAGGCGCAGGTACGCTGGGCGTTGCCCCGGTACAGGCAGAGCTGCTGGCAGCCGCCATTGATGTGGGCGCACACGTTGGTACCTGGGGGGGTGAAGGAACGAATGAAGGTTAGGGCGCGGTCACATACCATGACACTGTCGTTCAGGGTCTCTCTTTTCTCTCACAAGCGCAACAAACCCTCAAAGTTCGGGACCGGTGCTGCTCGGTTCACGATGGGCCAGGTGGCATCGTTCTGTGCTCTGCCATCTTGCAGGGCCTGGTGGGAGGGTCGTTGCTGAGTGAGCTCCGCACTGTGGGAGGGTCAGTGCTGAGGGAGCTCCGCACTGTGGGAAGGTCAGTGCTGAGGGAGCGCCACACTGTGTGAGGGTCAGTGGTGAGGGAGCGCCGCACTGTGGGAGGGTCAGGGCTGGGGGAGCGCCGCACTGTGGGAGGGTCGGTGCTGAGGGAGCTCCGCACTGTGGGAGGGTCGGTGCTGAGGGAGCGCCGCACTGTGGGAGGGTCAGTGCTGAGGGAGCGCCGCACTGTGAGAGGGTCGGTGCTGAGGGAGCGCCGCACTGTCGGAGGGTCGGTGCTGAGGGAGCTCCGCACTGTGAGAGGGTCGGTGCTGAGGGAGCGCCGCACTGTCGGAGGGTCAGTGCTGAGGGAGCTCCGCACTGTGGGAGGGTCAGTGCTGAGGGAGCTCCGCACTGTGGGAGGGTCAGTGCTGAGGGAGCTCCGCACTGTGGGAGGGTCAGTGCTGAGGGAGCGCCGCACTGTGGGAGGGTCAGTGCTGAGGGAGCGCCGCACTGTGGGAGGGTCAGTGCTGAGGGAGCGCCGCACTGTGGGAGGGTCAGCGCTGAGGGAGTGCCGCACTGTCGGAGGGTCAGTGCTGAGAGAGCTCCGCACTGTGGGAGGGTCAGTGCTGAGGGAGCGCCGCACTGTGGGAGGGTCAGTGCTGAGGGAGCGCCCGCACTGTGGGAAGGTCAGTGCTGAGGGAGCGCCGCACTGTGGGAAGGTCAGTGCTGAGGGAGCGCCCGCACTGTGGGAGGGTCAGTGCTGAGGGAGTGCCGCACTGTGGGAGGGTCAGTGCTGAGGGAGCTCCGCACTGTGGGAGGGTCGGTGCTGAGGGAGCGCCGCACTGTGGGAGGGTCAGTGCTGAGGGAGCGCCGCACTGTGGGAGGGTCAGTGCTGAGGGAGTGCCGCACTGTGGGAGGGTCAGTGCTGAGGGAGCTCCGCACTGTGGGAGGGTCAGTGCTGAGGGAGCTCCGCACTGTGGGAGGGTCAGTGCTGAGGGAGCTCCGCACTGTGGGAGGGTCAGTGCTGAGGGAGCACCGCACTGTGGGAGGGTCAGTGCTGAGGGAGCTCCGCACTGTGGGAGGGTCAGTGCTGAGGGAGCGCCGCACTGTGGGAGGGTCAGTGCTGAGGGAGCGCCGCACTGTGGGAGGGTCAGTGCTGAGGGAGCGCCGCACTGTGGGAGGGTCAGTGCTGAGGGAGCGCCGCACTGTGGGAGGGTCAGTGCTGAGGGAGCTCCGCACTGTCGGAGGGTCAGTGCTGAGGGAGCTCCGCACTGTGGGAGGGTCAGTGCTGAGGTAGTGCCGCACTGTGGGAGGGTCAGTGCTGAGGGAGCGCCACACTGTGGGAGGGTCAGTGCTGAGAGAGCTCCGCACTGTGGGAGGGTCAGTGCTGAGGGAGCTCCGCACTGTGGGAGGGTCAGTGCTGAGGTAGTGCCGCACTGTGGGAGGGTCAGTGCTGAGGGAGCGCCACACTGTGGGAGGGTCAGTGCTGAGGGAGCGCCGCACTGTGGGAGGGTCAGTGCTGAGGGAGCTCCGCACTGTGGGAGGGTCAGTGCTGAGGGAGCTCCGCACTGTGGGAGGGTCAGTGCTGAGGGAGCTCCGCACTGTGGGAGGGTCAGTGCTGAGGGAGCTCCGCACTGTGGGAGGGTCAGTGCTGAGGGAGCCCCGCACTGTGGGAGGGTCGGTGCTGAGGGAGCTCCGCACTGTGGGAGGGTCGGTGTTGAGGGAGCTCCGCACTGTGGGAGGGTCGGTGCTGAGGGAGCGCCGCACTGTGGGAGGGTCAGTGCTGAGGGAGCGCCGCACTGTGGGAGGGTCAGTGCTGAGAGAGCTCCGCACTGTGGGAGGGTCAGTGCTGAGGGAGCGCCGCACTGTGGGAGGGTCAGTGCTGAGGGAGCTCCGCACTGTGGGAGGGTCAGTGCTGAGGGAGCACCGCACTGTAGGAGGGTCAGTGCTGAGAGAGCTCTGCACTGTGGGAGGGTCAGTGCTGAGGGAGCTCCGCGCTGTGGGAGGGTCAGTGCAGAGGGAGCGCCGCACTGTGGGAGGGTCGGTGCTGAGGGAGCGCCGCACTGTGGGAGGGTCAGTGCTGAGGGAGCTCCGCACTGTGGGAGGGTCAGTGCTGAGGGAGCGCCGCACTGTGGGAGGGTCGGTGATGAGGGAGCGCCGCACTGTGGGAGGGTCGGTGCTGAGGGAGCTCCGCGCTGTGGGAGGGTCGGTGCTGAGGGAGCGCCGCACTGTGGGAGGGTCAGTGCTGAGGGAGCTCCGCACTGTGGGAGGGTCGGTGCTGAGGGAGCTCCGCGCTGTGGGAGGGTCGGTGCTGAGGGAGCGCCGCACTGTGGGAGGGTCAGTGCTGAGGGAGCGCCGCACTGTGGGAGGGTCAGTGCCGAGGGAGCGCCGCACTGTGGGAGGGTCAGTGCTGAGGGAGCGCCGCACTGTGGGAGGGTCAGTGCTGAGGGAGCGCCGCACTGTGGGAGGGTCAGTGCTGAGGGAGCGCCGCACTGTCGGAGGGTCAGTGCTGAGGGAGCTCCGCACTGTGTGAGGGTCAGTGCTGAGGTAGTGCCGCACTGTGGGAGGGTCAGTGCTGAGGGAGCGCCACACTGTGGGAGGGTCAGTGCTGAGAGAGCTCCGCACTGTGGGAGGGTCAGTGCTGAGGGAGCTCCGCACTGTGGGAGGGTCAGTGCTGAGGTAGTGCCGCACTGTGGGAGGGTCAGTGCTGAGGGAGCGCCACACTGTGGGAGGGTCAGTGCTGAGGGAGCGCCGCACTGTGGGAGGGTCAGTGCTGAGGGAGCTCCGCACTGTGGGAGGGTCAGTGCTGAGGGAGCTCCGCACTGTGGGAGGGTCAGTGCTGAGGGAGCTCCGCACTGTGGGAGGGTCAGTGCTGAGGGAGCTCCGCACTGTGGGAGGGTCAGTGCTGAGGGAGCCCCGCACTGTGGGAGGGTCGGTGCTGAGGGAGCTCCGCACTGTGGGAGGGTCGGTGTTGAGGGAGCTCCGCACTGTGGGAGGGTCGGTGCTGAGGGAGCGCCGCACTGTGGGAGGGTCAGTGCTGAGGGAGCGCCGCACTGTGGGAGGGTCAGTGCTGAGAGAGCTCCGCACTGTGGGAGGGTCAGTGCTGAGGGAGCGCCGCACTGTGGGAGGGTCAGTGCTGAGGGAGCTCCGCACTGTGGGAGGGTCAGTGCTGAGGGAGCACCGCACTGTAGGAGGGTCAGTGCTGAGAGAGCTCTGCACTGTGGGAGGGTCAGTGCAGAGGGAGCGCCGCACTGTGGGAGGGTCGGTGCTGAGGGAGCGCCGCACTGTGGGAGGGTCAGTGCTGAGGGAGCTCCGCACTGTGGGAGGGTCAGTGCTGAGGGAGCGCCGCACTGTGGGAGGGTCGGTGATGAGGGAGCGCCGCACTGTGGGAGGGTCGGTGCTGAGGGAGCTCCGCGCTGTGGGAGGGTCGGTGCTGAGGGAGCGCCGCACTGTGGGAGGGTCAGTGCTGAGGGAGCTCCGCACTGTGGGAGGGTCGGTGCTGAGGGAGCGCCGCACTGTGGGAGGGTCAGTGCTGAGGGAGCTCCGCACTGTGGGAGGGTCAGTGCTGAGGGAGCTCCGCACTGTGGAAGGGTCAGTGCCGAGGGAGCAGACAGCCAATAGGGATAGGATCTTACCCTTTTGACGTTCTCTGTTGAACACTTTAATATCTTTTAGCTGAACCCCGATTCCGGTCCGCAGAGCGATAGAGTCCGTGGCGTTGTCCTTCGAACCTCTCTTGATAGAGCCATTCGCATGGGTCCTATAGGCACAGGTTTCAGTTAGCTGGAGGAGGTTACAGAGATAGGGAGGGGTGTAGGGGCTGGAGGAGGTTACAGAGATAGGGAGGGGTGTAGGGACTGGAGGAGGTTACAGAGATAGGGAGGGGTGTAGGGGGCTGGAGGAGGTTACAGAGATAGGGAGGGTTGTAGGGGCCTGGAGGAGGTTACAGAGATAGGGAGGGTTGTAGGGGGCTGGAGGAGGTTACAGAGATAGGGAGGGTTGTAGGAGCTGGAGGAGGTTACAGAGATAGGGAGGGGTGTAGGGGCTGGAGGAGGTTACAGAGATAGGGAGGGGTATAGGGGCTGGAGGAGGTTACAGAGATAGGGAGGGTGTAGGGACTGGAGGAGGTTACAGAGATAGGGAGGGGTGTAGGGGGCTGGAGGAGGTTACAGAGATAGGGAGGGTTGTAGGGGGCTGGAGGAGGTTACAGAGATAGGGAGGGTGTAGGGACTGGAGGAGGTTACAGAGATAGGGAGGGGTGTAGGGGGCTGGAGGAGGTTACAGAGATAGGGAGGGTTGTAGGGGGCTGGAGGAGGTGACAGAGATAGGGAGGGTTGTAGGGGGTTGGAGGAGGTTACAGAGATAGGGAGGGGTGTAGGGGGCTGGAGGAGGTTAGAGATAGGGAGGGTTGTAGGGGGCTGGAGGAGGTTACAGAGATAGGGAGGGTTGTAGGGGGCTGGAGGAGGTTACAGAGATAGGGAGGGTTGTAGGGGCTGGAGGAGGTTACAGAGATAGGGAGGGGTGTAGGGGCTGGAGGAGGTTACACAGATAGGGAGGGGTGTAGGGGGCTGGAGGAGGTTACAGAGATAGGGAGGGGTGTAGGGGGATGGAGGAGGTTACAGAGATAGGGAGGGGTGTAGGGGCTGGAGGAGGTTACAGAGATAGGGAGGGGTGTAGGGGGCTGGAGGAGGTTACAGAGATAGGGAGGGGTGTAGGGGGCTGGAGGAGGTTACAGAGATGGGGAGGGGTGTAGGGACTGGAGGAGGTTACAGAGATAGGGAGGGGTGTAGGGGGCTGGAGGAGGTTACAGAGATAGGGAGGGGTGTAGGGGGCTGGAGGAGGTTACAGAGATAGGGAGGGGTGTAGGGGGCTGGAGGAGGTTACAGAGACACGGAGGGGTGTAAGGGGCTGGAGGAGGTTACAGAGATAGGGAGGGTGTAGGGACTGGAGGAGGTTACAGAGATAGGGAGGGGTGTAGGGGGCTGGAGGAGGTTACAGAGATAGGGAGGGTTGTAGGGGGCTGGAGGAGGTTACAGAGACACGGAGGGGTCTAGGGGGCTGGAGGAGGTTACAAAGATAGAGAGGGGTGGAGGGACTTGAGGAGGTTACAGAGATAGGGAGGGGTGTAGGGGGCTGGAGGAGGTTACGGAGATAGGGAGGGGTGTAGGGGCTGGAGGAGGTTACAGAGATAGGGAAGGGTGTAGGGGGCTGGAGGAGGTTACAGAGATATGGAGGGGTGTAGGGGGCTGGAGGAGGTTACAGAGATAGGGAGGGGTGTAGGGCCTGGAGGAGGTTACAGAGACACGGAGGGGTGTAGGGGGCTGGAGGAGGTTACAGAGATAGGGAGGGGTGTAGGGGGGCTGGAGGAGGTTACAAAGATAGGGAGGGGTGTAGGGGACTGGAGGAGGTTACAGGGATAGGGAGGATTGTAGGGGACTGGAGGAGGTTACAGAGATAGGGAGGGGTGTAGGGGGACTGGAGGAGGTTACAGAGATAGGGAGGGCTGTAGGGGACTGGACGAGGTTACAGAGATAGGGAGGGTGTAGGGGGGCTGCAGGAGGTTACAGAGATAGGGAGGGCTGTAGGGGACTGGACGTGGTTACAGAGATAGGGAGGGTTGTAGGGGCTGGAGGAGGTTACAGAGACAGGGAGGGGTGTAGGGGGCTGGAGGAGGTTACAGAGATAGGGAGGGGTGTAGGGGGCTGGAGGAGGTTACAGAGATAGGGAGGGTGTAGGGACTGGAGGAGGTTACAGAGATAGGGAGGGGTGTAGGGGGCTGGAGGAGGTTACAGAGATAGGGAGGGTTGTAGGGGCCTGGAGGAGGTTACAGAGATAGGGAGGGTTGTAGGGGGCTGGAGGAGGTTACAGAGATAGGGAGGGTTGTAGGAGCTGGAGGAGGTTACGGAGATAGGGAGGGGTGTAGGGGCTGGAGGAGGTTACAGAGATAGGGAGGGGTATAGGGGCTGGAGGAGGTTACAGAGATAGGGAGGGTGTAGGGACTGGAGGAGGTTACAGAGATAGGGAGGGGTGTAGGGGGCTGGAGGAGGTGACAGAGATAGGGAGGGTTGTAGGGGGTTGGAGGAGGTTACAGAGATAGGGAGGGGTGTAGGGGGCTGGAGGAGGTTAGATATAGGGAGGGTTGTAGGGGGCTGGAGGAGGATACAGAGATAGGGAGGGTTGTAGGGGCTGGAGGAGGTTACAGAGATAGGGAGGGGTGTAGGGGCTGGAGGAGGTTACACAGATAGGGAGGGGTGTAGGGGGCTGGAGGAGGTTACAGAGATAGGGAGGGTGTAGGGACTGGAGGAGGTTACAGAGATAGGGAGGGGTGTAGGGGGCTGGAGGAGGTTACAGAGATAGGGAGGGTTGTAGGGGGCTGGAGGAGGTTACATAGACACGGAGGGGTGTAGGGGGCTGGAGGAGGTTACAGAGACACGGAGTGGTGTAAGGGGCTGGAGGAGGTTACAGAGATAGGGAGGGTGTAGGGACTGGAGGAGGTTACAGAGATAGGGAGGGGTGTAGGGGGCTGGAGGAGGTTACAGAGATAGGGAGGGGTGTAGGGGGGCTGGAGGAGGTTACAGAGATAGGGAGGGGTGTAGGGGGACTGGAGGAGGTTACAGAGATAGGGAGGGCTGTAGGGGACTGGACGAGGTTACAGAGATAGGGAGGGGTGTAGGGGGACTGGAGGAGGTTACAGAGATAGGGAGGGCTGTAGGGGACTGGACGAGGTTACAGAGATAGGGAGGGGTGTAGGGGGCTGGAGGAGGTTACAGAGATAGGGAGGGGTGTAGGGGGGCTGGAGGAGGTTACAGAGACACGGAGGGGTGTAGGGGGCTGGAGGAGGTTACAAAGATAGGGAGGGGTGTAGGGGACTGGAGGAGGTTACAGGGATAGGGAGGGTTGTAGGGGACTGGAGGAGGTTACAGAGATAGGGAGGGGTGTAGGGGGACTGGAGGAGGTTACAGAGATAGGGAGGGCTGTAGGGGACTGGACGAGGTTACAGAGATAGGGAGGGTGTAGGGGGGCTGCAGGAGGTTACAGAGATAGGGAGGGCTGTAGGGGACTGGACGTGGTTACAGAGATAGGGAGGGTTGTAGGGGCTGGAGGAGCTTACAGAGATAGGGAGGGGTGTAGGGGGCTGGAGGAGGTTACAGAGATAGGGAGGGGTGTAGGGGGACTGGAGGAGGTTACAGAGATAGGGAGGGGTGTAGGGGGGCTGGAGGAGGTTACAAAGATCGGGAGGGGTGGAGGGACTGGAGGAGGTTACAGAGATAGGGAGGGGTGTAGGGGACTGGAGGAGGTTACAGCGATAGGGAGGGTTGTAGGGGTACGGGAGGTGGTTACAGAGATAGGGAGGGGTGTAGGGGGCTGGAGGAGGTTACAGAGATAGGGAGGGGTGTAGGGGACTGGAGGAGGTTACAGAGATGGGGAGGGTTGTAGGGGCTGGAGGAGGTTACAGAGATAGGGAGGGGCGTAGGGGGCTGGAGGAGGTTACAGAGATAGGGAGGGATGCAGGGGCTGGAGGAGGTTACAGATATAGGGAGGGGAGTAGGTGGCTGGAGGAGGTTACAGAGATAGGGAGGGGTGTAGGGGACTGGACGAGTTTACAGAGATAGGGAGGGTTGTAGGGGCTGGAGGAGGTTACAGAGATAGGGAGGGGTGTAGGGGGCTGGAGGAGGTTACAGAGATAGGGAGGGTTGTAGGGGGGCTGGAGGAGGTTACAGAGATAGGGAGGGGTGTAGGGGGGCTGGAGGAGGTTACAGAGATAGGGAGGGGTGTAGGGGGCTGGAGGAGGTTACAGAGATAGGGAGGGGTGTAGGGGGCTGGAGGTTACAGAGATAGGGAGGGGTGTAGGGGACTGGAGGAGGTTACAGAGATAGGGAGGGGTGTAGGGGGCTGGAGGAGGTTACAGAGATGGGGAGGGTTGTAGGCGGTTGGAGGAGGTTACAGAGATAGGGAGGGGTGTAGGGGGCTGGAGGAGGTTACAGAGATAGGGAGGGGTGTAGGGGTCTGGAGGAGGTTACAGAGACAGGGAGGGGTGTAGGGGGCTGGAGGAGGTTACAGAGATAGGGAGGGATGCAGGGGCTGGAGGAGGTTACAGATATAGGGAGGGGAGTAGGGGGCTGGAGGAGGTTACAGAGATAGGGAGGGGTGTAGGGGACTGGACGAGTTTACAGAGATAGGGAGGGTTGTAGGGGCTGGAGGAGGTTACAGAGATAGGGAGGGGTGTAGGGGGCTGGAGGAGGTTACAGAGATAGGGAGGGTTGTTGGGGGACTGGAGGAGGTTACAGAGATAGGGAGGGGTGTAGGGGGGCTTGAGGAGGTTACAGAGATAGGGAGGGGTGGAGGGACTGGAGGAGGTTACAGAGATAGGGAGGGGTGTAGGGGACTGGAGGAGGTTACAGCGATAGGGAGGGTTGTAGGGGGACGGGAGGTGGCTACAGAGATAGGGAGGGGTGTAGGGGGCTGGAGGAGGTTACAGAGATAGGGAGGGGTGTAGGGGACTGGAGGAGGTTACAGAGATGGGGAGGGTTGTAGGGTCTGGAGGAGGTTACAGAGATAGGGAGGGGTGTAGGGGGCTGGAGGAGGTTACAGAGATAGGGAGGGGTGTCTGGGCTGGAGGAGGTTACAGAGATTGGGAGGGGTGTAGGGACTGGAGGAGGTTACAGAGATAGGGAGGGGTGTAGGGGGCTGGAGGAGGTTACAGAGATAGGGAGGGGCGTAGGGGACTGGAGGAGGTTACAGAGATGGGGAGGGTTGTAGGGGCTGGAGGAGGTTACAGAGATAAGGAGGGGTGTAGGGGGGCTGGAGGAGGTTACAGAGATAGGGAGGAGTGTAGAGGACTGGAGGAGGTTACAGAGATAGGGAGGGGTGTCGGGGGCTGGAGGAGGTTACAGAGATAGGGAGGGCTGTAGGGGACTGGACGAGGTTACAGAGATAGGGAGGGTGTAGGGGGGCTGCAGGAGGTTACAGAGATAGGGAGGGCTGTAGGGGACTGGACGTGGTTACAGAAATAGGGAGGGTTGTAGGGGCTGGAGGAGGTTACAGAGACAGGGAGGGGTGTAGGGGGCTGGAGGAGGTTACAGAGATAGGGAGGGGTGTAGGGGGCTGGAGGAGGTTACAGAGATAGGGAGGGTGTAGGGACTGGAGGAGGTTACAGAGACAGGGAGGGGTGTAGGGGGCTGGAGGAGGTTACAGAGATAGGGAGGGTTGTAGGGGCCTGGAGGAGGTTACAGAGATAGGGAGGGTTGTAGGGGGCTGGAGGAGGTTACAGAGATAGGGAGGGTTGTAGGAGCTGGAGGAGGTTACGGAGATAGGGAGGGGTGTAGGGGCTGGAGGAGGTTACAGAGATAGGGAGGGGTATAGGGGCTGGAGGAGGTTACAGAGATAGGGAGGGTGTAGGGACTGGAGGAGGTTACAGAGATAGGGAGGGGTGTAGGGGGCTGGAGGAGGTTACAGAGATAGGGAGGGTTGTAGGGGGCTGGAGGAGGTTACAGAGATAGGGAGGGTGTAGGGACTGGAGGAGGTTACAGAGATAGGGAGGGGTGTAGGGGGCTGGAGGAGGTTACAGAGATAGGGAGGGTTGTAGGGGGCTGGAGGAGGTGACAGAGATAGGGAGGGTTGTAGGGGGTTGGAGGAGGTTACAGAGATAGGGAGGGGTGTAGGGGGCTGGAGGAGGTTAGATATAGGGAGGGTTGTAGGGGCTGGAGGAGGATACAGAGATAGGGAGGGGTGTAGGGGGCTGGAGGAGGTTACAGAGATAGGGAGGGGTGTAGTGGGGCTGGAGGAGGTTACAGAGATAGGGAGGGTTGTAGGGGCTGGAGGAGGTTACAGAGATAGGGAGGGGTGTAGGGGCTGGAGGAGGTTACACAGATAGGGAGGGGTGTAGGGGGCTGGAGGAGGTTACAGAGATAGGGAGGGTGTAGGGGCTGGAGGAGGTTACATAGACACGGAGGGGTGTAAGGGGCTGGAGGAGGTTACAGAGACACGGAGGGGTGTAAGGGGCTGGAGGAGGTTACAGAGATAGGGAGGGGTGTAGGGGGCTGGAGGAGGTTACAGAGATAGGGAGGGTTGTAGGGAGCTGGAGGAGGTTACAGAGATAGGGAGGGGTGTAGGGGACTGGAGGAGGTTACAGAGATAGGGAGGGTGTAGGGACTGGAGGAGGTTACAGAGATAGGGAGGGGTGTAGGGGGCTGGAGGAGGTTACAGAGATAGGGAGGGGTGTAGGGGGGCTGGAGGAGGTTACAGAGATAGGGAGGGGTGTAGGGCCTGGAGGAGGTTACAGAGACACGGAGGGGTGTAGGGGGCTGGAGGAGGTTACAGAGATAGGGAGGGGTGTAGGGGGGCTGGAGGAGGTTACAAAGATAGGGAGGGGTGTAGGGGACTGGAGGAGGTTACAGGGATAGGGAGGGTTGTAGGGGACTGGAGGAGGTTACAGGGATAGGGAGGGTTGTAGGGGACTGGAGGAGGTTACAGAGATAGGGAGGGGTGTAGGGGGACTGGAGGAGGTTACAGAGATAGGGAGGGCTGTAGGGGACTGGACGAGGTTACAGAGATGGGGAGGGTGTAGGGGGGCTGCAGGAGGTTACAGAGATAGGGAGGGCTGTAGGGGACTGGACGTGGTTACAGAGATAGGGAGGGTTGTAGGGGCTGGAGGAGCTTACAGAGATAGGGAGGGGTGTAGGGGGCTGGAGGAGGTTACAGAGATAGGGAGGGGTGTAGGGGGACTGGAGGAGGTTACAGAGATAGGGAGGGGTGTAGGGGGGCTGGAGGAGGTTACAAAGATAGGGAGGGGTGGAGGGACTGGAGGAGGTTACAGAGATAGGGAGGGGTGTAGGGGACTGGAGGAGGTTACAGCGATAGGGAGGGTTGTAGGGGTACGGGAGGTGGTTACAGAGATAGGGAGGGGTGTAGGGGGCTGGAGGAGGTTACAGAGATAGGGAGGGGTGTAGGGGACTGGAGGAGGTTACAGAGATGGGGAGGGTTGTAGGGGCTGGAGGAGGTTACAGAGATAGGGAGGGGCGTAGGGGGCTGGAGGAGGTTACAGAGATAGGGAGGGATGCAGGGGCTGGAGGAGGTTACAGATATAGGGAGGGGAGTAGGTGGCTGGAGGAGGTTACAGAGATAGGGAGGGGTGTAGGGGACTGGACGAGTTTACAGAGATAGGGAGGGTTGTAGGGGCTGGAGGAGGTTACAGAGATAGGGAGGGGTGTAGGGGGCTGGAGGAGGTTACAGAGATAGGGAGGGTTGTAGGGGGGCTGGAGGAGGTTACAGAGATAGGGAGGGGTGTAGGGGGGCTGGAGGAGGTTACAGAGATAGGGAGGGGTGTAGGGGGCTGGAGGAGGTTACAGAGATAGGGAGGGGTGTAGGGGGCTGGAGGTTACAGAGATAGGGAGGGGTGTAGGGGACTGGAGGAGGTTACAGATATAGGGAGGGGAGTAGGGGGCTGGAGGAGGTTACAGAGATAGGGAGGGGTGTAGGGGACTGGACGAGTTTACAGAGATAGGGAGGGTTGTAGGGGCTGGAGGAGGTTACAGAGATAGGGAGGGGTGTAGGGGGCTGGAGGAGGTTACAGAGATAGGGAGGGTTGTTGGGGGACTGGAGGAGGTTACAGAGATAGGGAGGGGTGTAGGGGGGCTGGAGGAGGTTACAGAGATAGGGAGGGGTGGAGGGACTGGAGGAGGTTACAGAGATAGGGAGGGGTGTAGGGGACTGGAGGAGGTTACAGCGATAGGGAGGGTTGTAGGGGGACGGGAGGTGGCTACAGAGATAGGGAGGGGTGTAGGGGGCTGGAGGAGGTTACAGAGATAGGGAGGGGTGTAGGGGACTGGAGGAGGTTACAGAGATGGGGAGGGTTGTAGGGTCTGGAGGAGGTTACAGAGATAGGGAGGGGTGTAGGGGGCTGGAGGAGGTTACAGAGATAGGGAGGGGTGTCTGGGCTGGAGGAGGTTACAGAGATTGGGAGGGGTGTAGGGACTGGAGGAGGTTACAGAGATAGGGAGGGGTGTAGGGGGCTGGAGGAGGTTACAGAGATAGGGAGGGGCGTAGGGGACTGGAGGAGGTTACAGAGATGGGGAGGGTTGTAGGGGCTGGAGGAGGTTACAGAGATAGGGAGGAGTGTAGAGGACTGGAGGAGGTTACAGAGATAGGGAGGGGTGTCGGGGGCTGGAGGAGGTTACAGAGATAGGGAGGGCTGTAGGGGACTGGACGAGGTTACAGAGATAGGGAGGGTGTAGGGGGGCTGCAGGAGGTTACAGAGATAGGGAGGGCTGTAGGGGACTGGACGAGGTTACAGAGATAGGGAGGGTGTAGGGGGGCTGCAGGAGGTTACAGAGATAGGGAGGGCTGTAGGGGACTGGACGTGGTTACAGAAATAGGGAGGGTTGTAGGGGCTGGAGGAGGTTACAGAGACAGGGAGGGGTGTAGGGGGCTGGAGGAGGTTACAGAGATAGGGAGGGGTGTAGGGGGCTGGAGGAGGTTACAGAGATAGGGAGGGTGTAGGGACTGGAGGAGGTTACAGAGATAGGGAGGGGTGTAGGGGGCTGGAGGAGGTTACAGAGATAGGGAGGGTTGTAGGGGCCTGGAGGAGGTTACAGAGATAGGGAGGGTTGTAGGGGGCTGGAGGAGGTTACAGAGATAGGGAGGGTTGTAGGAGCTGGAGGAGGTTACGGAGATAGGGAGGGGTGTAGGGGCTGGAGGAGGTTACAGAGATAGGGAGGGGTATAGGGGCTGGAGGAGGTTACAGAGATAGGGAGGGGTGTAGGGGGCTGGAGGAGGTTACAGAGATAGGGAGGGTTGTAGGGGGCTGGAGGAGGTGACAGAGATAGGGAGGGTTGTAGGGGGTTGGAGGAGGTTACAGAGATAGGGAGGGGTGTAGGGGGCTGGAGGAGGTTAGATATAGGGAGGGTTGTAGGGGCTGGAGGAGGATACAGAGATAGGGAGGGGTGTAGGGGGCTGGAGGAGGTTACAGAGATAGGGAGGGGTGTAGTGGGGCTGGAGGAGGTTACAGAGATAGGGAGGGTTGTAGGGGCTGGAGGAGGTTACAGAGATAGGGAGGGGTGTAGGGGCTGGAGGAGGTTACACAGATAGGGAGGGGTGTAGGGGGCTGGAGGAGGTTACAGAGATAGGGAGGGTGTAGGGGCTGGAGGAGGTTACATAGACACGGAGGGGTGTAAGGGGCTGGAGGAGGTTACAGAGACACGGAGGGGTGTAAGGGGCTGGAGGAGGTTACAGAGATAGGGAGGGGTGTAGGGGGCTGGAGGAGGTTACAGAGATAGGGAGGGTTGTAGGGAGCTGGAGGAGGTTACAGAGATAGGGAGGGGTGTAGGGGACTGGAGGAGGTTACAGAGATAGGGAGGGTGTAGGGACTGGAGGAGGTTACAGAGATAGGGAGGGGTGTAGGGGGCTGGAGGAGGTTACAGAGATAGGGAGGGGTGTAGGGGGGCTGGAGGAGGTTACAGAGATAGGGAGGGGTGTAGGGCCTGGAGGAGGTTACAGAGACACGGAGGGGTGTAGGGGGCTGGAGGAGGTTACAGAGATAGGGAGGGGTGTAGGGGGGCTGGAGGAGGTTACAAAGATAGGGAGGGGTGTAGGGGACTGGAGGAGGTTACAGGGATAGGGAGGGTTGTAGGGGACTGGAGGAGGTTACAGGGATAGGGAGGGTTGTAGGGGACTGGAGGAGGTTACAGAGATAGGGAGGGGTGTAGGGGGACTGGAGGAGGTTACAGAGATAGGGAGGGCTGTAGGGGACTGGACGAGGTTACAGAGATGGGGAGGGTGTAGGGGGGCTGCAGGAGGTTACAGAGATAGGGAGGGCTGTAGGGGACTGGACGTGGTTACAGAGATAGGGAGGGTTGTAGGGGCTGGAGGAGCTTACAGAGATAGGGAGGGGTGTAGGGGGCTGGAGGAGGTTACAGAGATAGGGAGGGGTGTAGGGGGACTGGAGGAGGTTACAGAGATAGGGAGGGGTGTAGGGGGGCTGGAGGAGGTTACAAAGATAGGGAGGGGTGGAGGGACTGGAGGAGGTTACAGAGATAGGGAGGGGTGTAGGGGACTGGAGGAGGTTACAGCGATAGGGAGGGTTGTAGGGGTACGGGAGGTGGTTACAGAGATAGGGAGGGGTGTAGGGGGCTGGAGGAGGTTACAGAGATAGGGAGGGGTGTAGGGGACTGGAGGAGGTTACAGAGATGGGGAGGGTTGTAGGGGCTGGAGGAGGTTACAGAGATAGGGAGGGGCGTAGGGGGCTGGAGGAGGTTACAGAGATAGGGAGGGATGCAGGGGCTGGAGGAGGTTACAGATATAGGGAGGGGAGTAGGTGGCTGGAGGAGGTTACAGAGATAGGGAGGGGTGTAGGGGACTGGACGAGTTTACAGAGATAGGGAGGGTTGTAGGGGCTGGAGGAGGTTACAGAGATAGGGAGGGGTGTAGGGGGCTGGAGGAGGTTACAGAGATAGGGAGGGTTGTAGGGGGGCTGGAGGAGGTTACAGAGATAGGGAGGGGTGTAGGGGGGCTGGAGGAGGTTACAGAGATAGGGAGGGGTGTAGGGGGCTGGAGGAGGTTACAGAGATAGGGAGGGGTGTAGGGGGCTGGAGGTTACAGAGATAGGGAGGGGTGTAGGGGACTGGAGGAGGTTACAGAGATAGGGAGGGGTGTAGGGGGCTGGAGGAGGTTACAGAGATGGGGAGGGTTGTAGGCGGTTGGAGGAGGTTACAGAGATAGGGAGGGGTGTAGGGGGCTGGAGGAGGTTACAGAGATAGGGAGGGGTGTAGGGGTCTGGAGGAGGTTACAGAGACAGGGAGGGGTGTAGGGGGCTGGAGGAGGTTACAGAGATAGGGAGGGATGCAGGGGCTGGAGGAGGTTACAGATATAGGGAGGGGAGTAGGGGGCTGGAGGAGGTTACAGAGATAGGGAGGGGTGTAGGGGACTGGACGAGTTTACAGAGATAGGGAGGGTAGTAGGGGCTGGAGGAGGTTACAGAGATAGGGAGGGGTGTAGGGGGCTGGAGGAGGTTACAGAGATAGGGAGGGTTGTTGGGGGACTGGAGGAGGTTACAGAGATAGGGAGGGGTGTAGGGGGGCTGGAGGAGGTTACAGAGATAGGGAGGGGTGGAGGGACTGGAGGAGGTTACAGAGATAGGGAGGGGTGTAGGGGACTGGAGGAGGTTACAGCGATAGGGAGGGTTGTAGGGGGACGGGAGGTGGCTACAGAGATAGGGAGGGGTGTAGGGGGCTGGAGGAGGTTACAGAGATAGGGAGGGGTGTAGGGGACTGGAGGAGGTTACAGAGATGGGGAGGGTTCTAGGGTCTGGAGGAGGTTACAGAGATAGGGAGGGGTGTAGGGGGCTGGAGGAGGTTACAGAGATAGGGAGGGGTGTCTGGGCTGGAGGAGGTTACAGAGATTGGGAGGGGTGTAGGGACTGGAGGAGGTTACAGAGATAGGGAGGGGTGTAGGGGGCTGGAGGAGGTTACAGAGATAGGGAGGGGCGTAGGGGACTGGAGGAGGTTACAGAGATGGGGAGGGTTGTAGGGGCTGGAGGAGGTTACAGAGATAAGGAGGGGTGTAGGGGGGCTGGAGGAGGTTACAGAGATAGGGAGGAGTGTAGAGGACTGGAGGAGGTTACAGAGGTAGGGAGGGGTGTCGGGGGCTGGAGGAGGTTACAGAGATGGGGAGGGTTGTAGGGGGTTGGAGGAGGTTACAGAGATAGGGAGGGGTGTAGGGGGCTGGAGGTTACAGAGATAGGGAGGGGTGTAGGGGGGCTGGAGGAGATTACAGAGATAGGGAGAGGTGTAGGGGCTGGAGGAGATTACAGAGATAGGGAGGGGTGTAGGGGCTGGAGGAGGTTATAGAGATAGGGAGGGGTGTAGGGGGCTGGAGGAGGTTACAGAGATCGGGAGGGTTGTAGGGGCTGGAGGAGGTTACAGAGATAGGGAGGGGTGTAGGGGGCTGGAGGAGGTTACAGAGATAGGGAGGGTGTAGGGGGCTGGAGGAGGTTACAGAGATGGGGAGGGGTGTAGGGGGCTGGAGGAGGTTACAGAGATAGGGAGGGTGTAGGGGGCTGGAGGAGGTTACAGAGATAGGGAGGGTGTAGGGGGCTGGAGGAGGTTACAGAGATAGGGAGGGTGTAGGGGGCTGGAGGAGGTTACAGAGATGGGGAGGGGTGTAGGGGGCTGGAGGAGGTTACAGAGATAGGGAGGGTGTAGGGGGCTGGAGGAGGTTACAGAGATGGGGAGATGTGTAGGGGGCTGGAGGAGGTTACAGAGATAGAGAGGCTGTAGGGGCTGGAGGAGGTTACAGAGATAGGGAGGGTGTAGGGGAGGACAGAAACACTCGATCCTACCTGTCACTCCAGTATATATAACCCTCGAAGACAGAGACAGAGAACATGTCCATGTTGTTACTGGCCAAAACCAGCTCCCTGTTCTCTCCAGTCTCCAGGTCGATGCGTTCGATTTTATCAGTCCTCGCGTCACACCAATATAGCTTCCCTTCCTGTGATCGTGGAGCAGTAAAGTGACAACCCCTGGTCAGTCAGTCTCTCCTCCACACACCCCTCCCCATCGCCGAAACCAGATTCCCGGTCCCCACAGAAACACTGGGAGCCCATTCAGCCTCCTCCTCGAGCCTGTTACACAGGAACAGGAGGGTCCCATTCAGCCCCCTCCTCCTCCTCGAGCCTGTTACACAGGAACAGGAGGATCCCATTCAGCCCCCTCCTCGATCTGTTACACAGGAACAGGAGGATCCCATTCAGCCCCCTCCTCCTCCTCGAGCCTGTTACACAGGAACAGGAGTATCCCATTCAGCTCCCTCCTCGAGCCTGTTACACAGGAACAGGAGGATCCCATTCAGCCTCCTCCTCGAGCCTGTTACACAGGAACAGGAGGATCCCATTCAGCCTCCTCCTCAAGCCTGTTACACAGGAACAGGAGGATCCCATTCAGCCCCCTCCTCCTCGAGCATGTTACACAGGAACAGGAGGATCCCATTCAGCCCCTCCTCCTCCTCCTCCTCGAGCCTGTTACATAGGAACAGGAGGATCCCATTCAGCCCCCTCCTCGAGCCAGTTACACAGAAACAAGAGGATCCCATTCAGCCCCCTCCATGAGCCTGTTACACAGGAACAGGAGGATCCCATTCAGCCCCCTCCTCGAGCCTGTTACACAGGAACAGGAGGATCCCATTCAGCCCCCTCCTCGAGCCTGTTACACAGGAACAGGAGGATCCCATTCAGCCTCCTCCTCCTCCTCGAGCCTGTTACACAGGAACAGGAGGATCTCATTAAGCCTCCTCCTCGAGCCTGTTACACAGGAACAGGAGGATCCCATTCAGCCCCCTCCTCCTCCTCGAGCCTGTGACACAGGAACAGGAGGATCCCATTCAGCCCCCTCCTCGAGCCTGTTACACAGGAACAGGAGGATCCCATTCAGCCCCCTCCTCCTCCTCGAGCCTGTTACACAGGAACAGGAGGATCTCATTAAGCCTCCTCCTCGAGCCTGTTACACAGGAACAGGAGGATCCCATTCAGCCCCCTCCTCGAGCCTGTTACACAGGAACAGGAGGATCCCATTCGGCCCCGTCCTCGAGCCTGTTACACAGGAACAGGAGTATCCCATTCAGCCCCCTCCTCCTCCTCGAGCCTGTTACACAGGAACAGGAGGATCCCACTCAGCCCCCTCCTCCTCCTCGAGCCTGTTACACAGGAACAGTAGGATCCCATTCAGCCCCCTCCTCGAGCCTGTTACACAGGAACAGGAGGATCCCATTCAGCCCCCTCCTCCTCGAGCCTGTTACACAGGAACTGGAGGATCCCATTCAGCCCCCTCCTCCTCGAGCCTGTTACACAGGAACAGGAGGATCCCATTCAGCCCCCTCCTCCTCCTCGAGCCTGTTACACAGGAACAGGAGGATCCCATTCAGCCCCCTCCTCGAGCCTGTTACACAGGAACAGGAGGATCCCATTCAGCCTCCTCCTCGAGCCTGTTACACAGGAAAAGGAGGATCCCATTCATCCTCCACCTCCTCCTCGAGTCTGTTACACAGGAACAGGAGGATCCCATTCATCCTCCTCCTCCTCCTCGAGCCTGTTACACAGGAACAGGAGGATCCCATTCATCCCCCTCCTCGATCTGTTACACAGGAACAGGAGGATCCAATTCAGCCCCCTCCCCCTCCTTGAGCCTGTTACACAGGAATAGGAGGATTCCATTCAGCCTCCTCCTCGAGTCTGTTACACAGGAACAGGAGGATCCCATTCAGCCCCCTCCCCCTCCTCGAGCCTGTTACACAGGAACAGGAGGATCCCATTCAGCCCCCTCCTCGAGCCTGTTACACAGGAACAGGAGGATCCCATTCAGCCCCCTCCTCCTCCTCGAGCCTGTTACATAGGAACAGGAGGATCCCATTCAGCCCCCTCCTCGAGCCTGTTACACAGGAACAGGAGGATCCCATTCAGCCCCCTCCTCCTCCTCGAGACTGTTACACAGGAACAGGAGGATCCCATTCAGCCCCCTCCTCCTCGAGCCTGTTACATAGGAACAGGAGGATCCCATTCAGCCCCCTCCTCGAGCCTGTTACACAGGAACAGGAGTATCCCATTCAGCCTCCTCCTCGAGCCTGTTACACAGGAACAGGAGGATCCCATTCAGCCCCCTCCTCGAGCCTGTTACACAGGAACAGGAGTATCCCATTCAGCCTCCTCCTCGAGCCTGTTACATAGGAACAGGAGGATCCCATTCAGCCCCCTCCTCGAGCCTGTTACACAGGAACAGGAGTATCCCATTCAGCCTCCTCCTCGAGCCTGTTACACAGGAACAGGAGGATCCCATTCAGCCCCCTCCTCGAGCCTGTTACACAGGAACAGGAGGATCCCATTCAGCCTCCTCCTCGAGCCTGTTACACAGGAACAGGAGGATCCCATTCAGCCCCCTTCTCGAGCCTGTTACACAGGAACAGGAGGATCCCATTCAGCCCCCTCCTCGAGCCTGTTACACAGGAACAGGAGGATCCCATTCAGCCTCCTCCTCGAGCCTGTTACACAGGAACAGGAGGATCCCATTCAGCCCCCTCCACGAGCCTGTTACACAGGAACAGGAGGATCCCATTCAGCCCCCTCCTCGAGCCTGTTACACAGGAACAGGAGGATCCCATTCAGCCTCCTCCTCGAGACTGTTACACAGGAACAGGAGGATCCCATTCAGCCCCCCTCCTCCTCGAGCGTGTTACACAGGAACAGGAGGATCCCATTCAGCCCCTCCTCCTCCTCCTCGAGCCTGTTACATAGGAACAGGAGGATCCCTTTCAGCCCCCTCCTCGAGCCTGTTACACAGGAACAGGAGGATCCCATTCAGCCCCCTCCTCCTCGAGCATGTTACACAGGAACAGGAGGATCCCATTCAGCCCCTCCTCCTCCTCCTCGAGCCTGTTACATAGGAACAGGAGGATCCCATTCAGCCCCCTCCTCGAGCCAGTTACACAAGAACAAGAGGATCCCATTCAGCCCCCTCCACGAGCCTGTTACACAGGAACAGGAGGATCCCATTCAGCCCCCTCCTCCTCCTCGAGCCTGTTACACAGGAACAGGAGGATCTCATTAAGCCTCCTCCTCGAGCCTGTTACACAGGAACAGGAGGATCCCATTCAGCCCCCTCCTCCTCCTCGAGCCTGTGACACAGGAACAGGAGGATCCCATTCAGCCCCCTCCTCGAGCCTGTTACACAGGAACAGGAGGATCCCATTCAGCCCCCTCCTCCTCCTCGAGCCTGTTACACAGGAACAGGAGGATCTCATTAAGCCTCCTCCTCGAGCCTGTTACACAGGAACAGGAGGATCCCATTCAGCCCCCTCCTCGAGCCTGTTACACAGGAACAGGAGGATCCCATTCAGCCCCCTCCTCGAGTCTGTTACACAGGAACAGGAGGATCCCACAAAGCCCGCTCTCAAGTGGTTAAGGAAACGAGTAGGAAACACTGACCGGGTAGTCGATGGTGATCCCGTTGGGCCAGCTGATGCTGGAGTTGACCAGCACTGATCTCTCCGTCCCGTCGAGGAAGGACCGCTCGATCCGCGGATACTGACCCCATTCAGTCCAGAAGAGATATCTGGGCACAACACAAAGAGGGAACCGTCAGTCAGCGAGCGGAGCTGTGTGTCCGGGCACGTATTCGGAGGCGGAGGGGGAGGGAGAGGCAGAGGGGGAGGCGGAGGGGGAGGGAGAGGCGGAGGGAGAGGCGGAGGGGGAGGGAGAGGCGGAGGGGGAGGGGGAGGGGGGGAGGGGGAGGGAGAGGCGGAGGGGGAGGGAGAGGCGGAGGGGGAGGCAGAGAGAGACGCAGAGAGAGACAGACGCAGGGAAAAAGCGCATGTGAGAGAGCGCGTCAGAGAGAGCGAGAGAGAGCACGTGCAAGAGAGCTAGAGAGAGCGCGTGCTAGAGAGCGAGGGACAGCACGTGCAAGAGAGCTTGAGAGAGCGCGTGCAAGAGAGGAGAGCGCGCGTGTGGAAGACCACGCGCGTGCGAGAGAGCGCATGCAAGAGAGTGAGAGAGACCGCGCGCGTGCGAGAGAGAGAACGCGTGTGAGAGAGGGAGATCGCGTGCGAGAGAGGGAGAGCGCGTGCGAGAGAGGGAGAGCGCGTGCGAGAGAGGGAGAGCGCGTGCGAGAGAGGGAGAGCGCGTGCGAGAGAGGGAGAGCGCGTGCGAGAGAGGGAGAGCGCGTGCGAGAGAGGGAGAGCGCGTGCGAGAGAGGGAGAGCGCGTGCGAGAGAGGGAGAGCGCGTGCGAGAGAGGGAGAGCGCGTGCGAGAGAGGGAGAGCGCGTGCGAGAGAGGGAGAGCGCGTGCGAGAGAGGGAGAGCGCGTGCGAGAGAGGAGGGCGCGTGCGAGAGAGGGAGAGCGCGTGCGAGAGAGGGAGAGCGCGTGCGAGAGAGGGAGAGCGCGTGCGAGAGAGGGAGAGCGCGTGCGAGAGAGGGAGAGCGCGTGCGAGAGAGGGAGAGCGCGTGCGAGAGGGAGAGCGCGTGCGAGAGAGGGAGAGCGCGTGCGAGAGGGAGAGCGCGTGCGAGAGAGGGAGAGCGCGTGCGAGAGATGGAGAGCGCGAGTGCGAGAGAGGGAGAGCGCGTGCGAGAGAGGGAGAGCGCGTGCGAGAGAGGGAGAGCGCGTGCGAGAGAGGGAGAGCGCGTGCGAGAGAGGGAGAGCGCGTGCGAGAGAGGGAGAGCGCGGAGGCGGTGCGAGAGAGGGAGAGCGCGTGCGAGAGAGGGAGAGCGCGTGCGAGAGAGGGAGAGCGCGTGCGAGAGAGGGAGAGCGCGTGCGAGAGAGGGAGAGCGCGTGCGAGAGAGGGAGAGCGCGTGCGAGAGAGGGAGAGCGCGTGCGAGAGAGGGAGAGCGCGTGCGAGAGAGGGAGAGCGCGTGCGAGAGAGGGAGAGCGCGTGCAAGAGAGGGAGCGCTGTGCGCGAGAGAGAGCGCGTGCGAGAGAGGGAGCGCGTGCGAGAGAGGGAGAGCGCGTGCGAGAGAGGGAGCGCGTGCGAGAGAGAGAGCACGTGTGAGAGGGAGAGAGAGCACGTGCGAGAGGGAGAGAGAGCACGTGCGAGAGGGAGAGAGAGCACGTGCGAGAGGGAGAGAGAGCACGTGCGAGAGGGAGAGCACATGCGAGAGAGAGAGAGAGAGAGAGCGCGTGCAAGAGAGAGAGAGAGAGAGCACGTGCGAGAGAGAGAGAGAGCACGTGCGAGAGAGAGAGAGAGAGCACGTGCGAGAGAGAGAGAGAGCACGTGCGAGAGAGAGAGAGAGCACGTGCGAGAGAGAGAGAGAGCACGTGCGAGAGAGAGAGAGAGCACGTGCGAGAGAGAGAGAGAGCACGTGCGAGAGAGAGCGCGTGCGAGAGAGAGAGCGCGTGCGAGAGAGAGCGCGTGCGAGAGAGAGCGCGTGCGAGAGAGAGCGCGTGCGAGAGAGAGCGCGTGCGAGAGAGAGCGCGTGCGAGAGAGAGCGCGTGCGAGAGAGAGCGCGTGCGAGAGAGAGCGCGTGCGAGAGAGAGCGCGTGCGAGAGAGAGCGCGTGCGAGAGAGAGCGCGTGCGAGAGAGAGCGCGTGCGAGAGAGAGCGCGTGCGAGAGAGAGCGCGTGCGAGAGAGAGCGCGTGCGAGAGAGAGCGCGTGCGAGAGAGAGCGCGTGCGAGAGAGAGCGCGTGCGAGAGAGAGCGCGTGCGAGAGAGAGCGCGTGCGAGAGAGAGCGCGTGCGAGAGAGCGCGCGTGCGAGAGAGCGCGCGTGCGAGAGAGCGCGCGTGCGAGAGAGCGCGCGTGCGAGAGCGCGCGCGTGCGAGAGCGCGCGCGTGCGAGAGCGCGCGCGTGCGAGAGCGCGCGTGCGAGAGCGCGCGTGCGAGAGCGCGCGTGCGAGAGCGCGCGTGCGAGAGAGAGCGCGTGCGAGAGAGAGCGCGTGCGAGAGAGCGCGCGTGCGAGAGAGAGAGCGCGTGCGAGAGAGAGAGCGCGTGCGAGAGAGAGAGCGCGTGCGAGAGAGAGAGCGCGTGCGAGAGAGAGCGCGCGTGCGAGAGAGAGCGCGCGTGCGAGAGAGAGCGCGCGTGCGAGAGAGAGCGCGCGTGCGAGAGAGAGCGCGCGTGCGAGAGAGAGAACGTGCGAGAGCGCGTGCGATAGAGCGCGTGCGAGAGAGCGTTCGCGCGTGTGCGCGAGAGCGCGCGTGCGAGAGGGAGATACAGAAAGATTCTCGGGACCTTACCCTTTCTTGGGATGCACAGTGATCGCTCGAGGCTTATCCAGACCCTGAGAAATGACGACGTATCGGAACGACCCATTCAGCCTCGCCACTTCGATGACGTCGAAGCCTTGGTCCGTCCAGTAAATGTTACCTGGGGGGGGGGGGGGGGGGGGGGGGGGGGGGGGGGGGGGGGGAGAGAAATGCATCGTTCAGTCGAGCAAAATCCCCCAGCCCTCGAACCTCCCACCGTCGGTCAAACCCAGACGCACGCCCGCCCCAACGGTCAAGCCATTGCTGAAGGTCCGGAGCCTCTTGGCAAGGCCCTGGGCAGACAGAGACACCCTGATCCCATTCTCCAGCGCTCGCTCCGTCGTCGTGTCGGCCGCGGGCTCATCCAAACACTTCTTAATTGTTGTTGGAGTTCTCGCCTCTCCCGCCGCCCTCAGGGATCTGGGAACGCGCACCCCCAGGACCCTCTGGTCCCTCTGTACTTCCTCACGTCCGACCGTTCATTGTGCATTCCCTCGCCTCGTTAGGCCTCCAAAATACATCGCCTCCCGCTTATCCATTTGCCTCTGGCCTGACCCACGTGACCAGCCTGCCTCTATCGCCCTGTAATCTAAGGCTATCCTCCTCGCGATTTACCACACCGCCGATTTCCGTGCCCCCTGCGAACTCACTGATCATACCCTCCCACATTCACGTCCAGATCATTAGCCTCCACTACACACAGCAGGGGACCCAGCACTGCGGAACACCACCGGTCACAGGCGTCCAGTCGCAAGAACAACCTCCCACCCACACACTCGGCCTCCGGCCACTGAGCCGGTTTTGGGTCCAATTTGACCTGGAGCTTCTCGATCAGCCTCCCGTGTGGAACCTCAGCAGAAGCCTCGCTGAAGTCCTCGTAGGCTACCTCAACCGCACTACCCTCCTCTACCCACTGAATCGTCATCTCGATAAACGCTCGAGGCATCTCGCACTCCCCCAGGTCGGAGAAAAAGCCAGGAATTGTTCTCCATCCCGAATTGCCCCCTCGAGGAGGTGGTGGGCGAGCCGTTCTGCGAACCCGCTGCGACCCCCCCCCCGTGTGGGGTAGGTACACCCAGGGCGCTGTTAGGGAGGGAGTTCTGCGATTTAGACGCCAAACGGCCGTTGTATTTCCGAGTCGGACGGTGTGTGTATGTGTGTGTGGGGGGGGGCTCGGAGGGAGGGGGGGACTTGCAGGCGGTGGGCGATCCCCCTGGGTCTGCTCGCTCCCCCGTGTCCTTCTAGGGGGTAGAGGCCCCGGGTTTGGGAGACGCTATCCGAGGAGATTGGCGAGTCGCTGCGCGCTTCTCGTGGACGGTGCGCGCGGCTGTCCCTGTGCGTCGGTGGGGGAGGGAGCGGTTGTCGGAGGTGGGGGTCGACGTGTCGATAGAGCGAGAGTGGGCTCGTCCTAGATAGT
>NC_092738.1:2649327-2664327 GCF_047496885.1 Scyliorhinus torazame
CATCCTGCTGTGATTCTCCAAATCTAAAGCAAAACTAAAACACACCCTGTAGCCGACAGCCCAGCCCCCGCACCCCCACACTCCGACATCACTGAATAAACAACCATTCCTTAAAGGTACATCCACTACAGCTATTTTGTAAACACCCCTTCCTTAAAGGTACATCCACAACAGCTATTTTATAAACACCCATTTCTTAAAGGTACATCCACTACAGCTATTTTATAAACACCCATTTCTTAAAGGTACCCTCACATGACAGTGGCTCCGCCCAAGGCTGCTGAAGGCCCGCCCGCCAATGGTGGAGCGATGGGAATCGGTGGGGGGGGGGGGGGGGGGGGGGGGGGGGGGGGGGGGGGGGGGGGGGGGGGGCTCGAGAACCTGGAATCCGAGGAACCCAGAGATTCTTGGAGGGAGAGTCGTAGGGGCTGGAGGAGGTTACAGAGATAGGGAGGGGTGTAGGGGGCTGGAGGAGGTTACAGAGATAGGGAGGGGTGTTGGGGACTGGAGGAGGTTACAGAAATAGGGAGGGGTGTAGGGGGGCTGGAGGAGGTTACAGAGATAGGGAGGGGTGTAGGGGGCTGGAGGAGGTTACAGAGATAGGGGAGGGGTGTAGGGGACTGGAGGAGGTTACAGAGATAGGGAGGGGTGTAGGGGACTGGAGGAGGTTACAGAGATAGGGAGGGTTGTAGGGGGGCTGGAGGAGGTTACAGAGATAGGGAGGGTGTAGGGGACTGGAGGAGGTTTACAGAGATAGGGAGGGTGTAGGGGGCTGGAGGAGGTTACAGAGATAGGGAGGGGTGTAGGGACTGGAGGAGGTTACAGAGATAGGGAGGGGTGTAGGGGGCTGGAGGAGGTACAGAGATAGGGAGGGGTGTAGGGGGGCTGGAGGAGGTTACAGAGATAGGGAGGGTGGTAGGGGGCTGGAGGAGGTTACAGAGATAGGGAGGGGTGTAGGGGGCTGGAGGAGGTACAGAGATAGGGAGGGGTGTAGGGGACTGGAGGAGGTTACAGAGATAGGGAGGGGTGTAGGGGGGCTGGAGGAGATTACAGAGATAGGGAGGGGTGTAGGGGGGCTGGAGGAGGTCACATAGATAGGGAGGGGTGTAGGGGGGCTAGAGGAGGTCACATAGATAGGGAGGGGTGTAGGGGGGACTGGAGGAGGTTACAGAGATAGGGGAGTGCGTGTAGGGACTGGAGGAGGTTACAGAGATAGGGAGGGGTTGTAGGGGACTGGAGGAGGTTACCGAGATAGGGAGGGTGTAGGGGGCTGGAGGAGGTTACAGAGATAGGGAGGGGTGTAGGGGGGCTGGAGGAGGTTACAGAGATAGGGAGGGGTGTAGGGGGGCTGGAGGAGGTTACAGAGCTAGGGAGGGTTGTAGGGGACTGGAGGAGGTTACAGAGATAGGGAGGGGTGTAGGGGGGCTGGAGGAGATTACAGAGATAGGGAGGGGTGTAGGGGGCTGGAGGAGGTCACATAGATAGGGAGGGGCTGTAGGGGGCTAGAGGAGGTTACAGAGATAGGGAGGGGGTCTAGGGGGCTGGAGGAGGTTACAGAGATAGGGAGGAGTGTAGGGGGCTGGAGGAGGTTACAGAGATAGGGAGGATTGTAGGGGGCTGGAGGAGGTTACAGAGATAGGGAGGGGTGTAGGGGGGCTGGAGGAGGTTACAGAGATAGGGAGGGGTGTACGGGCTGGAGGAGGTTACAGTGATAGGGAGCGGTGTAGGGGACTGGAGGAGGTTACAGAGATAGGGAGGGTGTAGGGACTGGAGGAGGTCACAGAGATAGGGAGGGGTGTAGGGGACTGGAGGAGGTTACAGAAATAGGGAGGGGTGCAGGGGGGCTGGAGGAGGTTACAGAGATAGGGAGGGGTGTAGGGACTGGAGGAGGTCACAGAGATAGGGAGGGGGTGTAGGGGACTGGAGGAGGTTACAGAGATAGGGAGGGGTGTAGGGGGGCTGGAGGAGGTTACAGAGATCGGGAGGGGTGTAGGGGCTGGAGGAGGTTACAGTGATAGGGAGGGGTGGAGGGGGGCTGAAGGAGGTTACAGAGATAGGGAGGGTTGTAGGGGGCTGGAGGAGGTTACAGAGATAGGGAGGGGTGTAGGGGGCTGGAGGAGGTCACATAGATAGCGAGGGGTGTAGGGGGCTAGAGGAGGTCACATAGATAGGGAAGGGTGTAGGGGGGACTGGAGGAGGTTACAGAGATAGGGAGGGGTGTAGGGACTGGAGGAGGTTACAGAGATAGGGAGGGTGTAGGGGACTGGAGGAGGTTACCAAGATAGGGAGGGTGTAGGGGGCTGGAGGAGGTTACAGAGATAGGGAGGGGTGTAGGGGGCTGGAGGAGGTTACAGAGATAGGGAGGGGTGTAGGGGGCTGGAGGAGGTTACAGAGCTAGGGAGGGTTGTAGGGGACTGGAGGAGGTTACAGAGATAGGGAGGGGTGTAGGGGGGGTCTGGAGGAGATTACAGAGATAGGGAGGGGGTGTAGGGGGGCTGGAGGAGGTCACATAGATAGGGAGGGGTGTAGGGGGCTAGAGGAGGTTACAGAGATAGGGAGGGGTGTAGGGGGCTGGAGGAGGTTACAGAGATAGGGAGGGGTGTAGGGGCTGGAGGAGGTTACAGAGATAGGGAGGGGTGTAGGGGCTGGAGGAGGTTACAGAGATAGGGAGGGGTGTAGGGGGGCTGGAGGAGGTTACAGAGATAGGGAGGGGTGTACGGGCTGGAGGAGCTTACAGTGATAGGGAGGGGTGTAGGGGACTGGAGGAGGTTACAGAGATAGGGAGGGGTGTAGGGACTGGAGGAGGTCACAGAGATAGGGAGGGGTGTAGGGGACTGGAGGAGGTTACAGAAATAGGGAGGGGTTGCAGGGGGGCTGGAGGAGGTTACAGAGGTAGGGAGGGGTGTAGGGACTGGAGGAGGTCACAGAGATAGGGAGGGGTGTAGGGGACTGGAGGAGGGTTACAGTGATAGGGAGGGTGTAGGGGGGCTGGAGGAGGTTACAGAGATCGGAGGGGTGTAGGGGCTTGAGGAGGTTACAGTGATAGGGAGGGGTGGAGGGGGGCTGAAGGAGGTTACAGAGATAGGGAGGGTTGTAGGGGGCTGGAGGAGCTTACAGTGATAGGGAGGGTTTGTAACCTCCTCTAGCCCCCTACGACCCTCCCTATCTCTGTAACCTCCTCCAGCCCCCTACAACCTTCCCTTCTCCGCTGAAACGCCAGCACAGAGGGGAGGGTCAGGCAGTTGCATCGAGATTGCGAGGAACCGGGCTCCCTCAGAGTCTAATATTTCTCAACAATCTCAGTCACAAGATGAGGGAGACCGCAGCTTCGGAGACGAAGATTCATTCTCAGAGTGTTCCTTGTCCCGCCAGTTACACTTCCTCATTCTCTGACCTCTGCCCCTCGCCCCCTCCTCGGTATCCCACCGCCCCAAAGACACGAATCCCTCGCAGGTTCCCAAACCCTCTCCTCTACTGGACCCCAGGCCGAATCCCCTAACCCCACCCTTGGCGTTGACATGCGTCACTCCAATGTCAGGTTAACGGCTGTTAAGTAAACATATAAATGACATTGTAGTATATATCAATGATTTGGAGGAAAATGTAACTGGTCTGATTTAGTAAGTTTGCAGACGACACAAAGGTTGGTGGAATTGCGGAGAGCGATGAGGACTGTCAGAGGATACAGCAGGATTTAGATTGTCTGGAGACTTGGGCGGAGAGGACGGCAGATGGAGTTAAATCCGGACAAATGTGAGGTAATGCATTTTGGAAGTCTAATGCAGGTCGGGAATATACAGTGAATGGTAGAACCCTCAAGAGTATTGAAAGTCAGAGAGACATAGGTGTAACAGGTCCACAGGTCACTGAAAGGGGCGACACAGGTGGAGAAGGTAGTCAAGAAGGCCGACGGCATGCTTGCCTTCATTGGCCGGGGCATTGAGTATAAGAATTGGCAAGTCATGTCGCAGCTGTATAGGACCTTAGTTAGGCCACACTTGGAGTGTAGTGTTCAATTCTGGTCGCCACACTACAGAAGGATGTGGAGGCTTTAGAGAGGGAGCAGAAGAGATTTACCAGAATGTTGCCTGGTATGGAGGGCATTAGCGATGAGGAGCGGTTGAATAAACTCGGTTTGTTCTCTCACTGGAACGAAGGAGGTTGAGGGGCGACCTGATAGAGGTATACAAAATTATGAGGGGCATGGACAGAGTGGATAGTCAGAGGCTTTTCCCCGGGGTAGAGGGGTCAATTACTAGGGGGCATAGGTTTAGGTGAGAGGGGCAAGGTTTAGAGTAGATGTACGAGGCAAGATTTTTACACAGAGGGTAGTGGGTGCCTGGAACTCGCTGCCGGAGGAGGTGGTGGAAGCAGGGACGATAGTGACATTTAAGGGGCATCTTGACAAATACATGAATATGATGGGAATAGAGGGATACGGACCCAGGAAGTGCAGAATACTGTAGTTTAGTCGGGCAGCATGGTCGGCACAGGCTTGGAGGTCCGAAGGGCCTGTTCTTGTGCTGTACATGTCTTTGTTCTTTGTAAACATCGGTGGCGGGCAGTCAGAGTTCAATTGCGATCCTGGATGGCGGCAGAGTAAAGGTCAGCGGCGGACAGTCAGCGTTCAATTGCGATCTGGGACATCTGCGGGGTAATGGTCGGAGGCGGGCAGCCAGAGTTCAATTGCGCTCCGATACGACTGCGGAGTAAATGTCGCGGCGGGCAGTCAGAGTTCAATTGCGATCCGAGACATCTGCGGGGTAATGGCCGGAGGCGGGCAGTCAGAGTTCAATTGCAAAGCCGCGTGTGAAGATCTCCGGCGGCGCCACTCCCTTTACTCCGCTGCCAGATCCTGAACGGGTTTGGCAGAAGACGAGATCGGCAGTCCGCTCAACGAAAGTGCGGCATTCCCTCAACATTGACCCTCGCACAGTGCGGCGCTCCCTCAGCACTGACCCTCCCACAGTGCGGCGCTTCCCTCAGCACTGACCCTCCCACAGTGCGGCGCTCCCTCAGCACTGACCTCCCCACAGTGCGGCGCTCCCTCAGCACTGACCCTCCCACAGTGCGGGCGCTCCCTCAGCATTGACCCTCGCACAGTGCGGCGCTCCCTCAGCTCTGACCCTCCCACAGTGCGGCGCTCCCTCAGCACTGACCCTACCACAGTGCGGCGCTCCCTCAGCACTGACCCTCCCACAGAGCGGAGCTCCCTCAGCACCGACTCTCCCACAGTGCGGAGCTCCCTCAGCACCAACCCTCCCACAGTGCGGCACTCCCTCAGCACTTACCCTCCACAGTGCGACGCTGCCCTCAGCACTGACCCTCCCACAGTGCGGCGCTCCCTCAGCACTGACCCTCCCACTGCGCAGCTCTCCCTCAACACTGTCCCTCCCACAGTGCGGTGCTCCCTCAGCACTGACCCTCCCACAGTGCAGAGCTCCCTCAGCACTGACCCTCCACAGTGCGGCGCTCCCTCAGCACTGACCCTCCCACTGCGCAGCTCTCCCTCAACACTGTCCCTCCCACAGTGCGGTGCTCCCTCAGCACTGACCCTCCCACAGTGCGGAGCTCCCTCAGCACTGACCCTCCCACAATTGCGGCGCTCCCTCAGCACTCACCCTCCCACAGAGTGGCGCGGTCCCTCAGCACAGACCATCCCACAGTGCGGCGCTCCCTCAGCACTGACCCTCCCACAGTGCGGCACTCCCTCAGCACTGACTTTCCCACAGTGCGGCGCTCCCTCAGCATTGACCCTCCCACAGTGCGGAGCTCGCTCAGCACTGACCCTCCCACAGTGCGGAGCTCGCTCAGCACTGACCCTCCCACAGTGCGGAGCTCCCTCAGCACTGACCCTCCCACAGTGCGGCGCTCCCTCAGCACTGACCCCTCCCACAGTGCGGCACTCCCTCAGCACTTACCCTCCCACAGTGCGACGCTCCCCTCAACACTGTCCCTCCCACAGTGCGGTGCTCCCTCAGCACTGACCCTCCCACAGTGCGGAGCTCCCTCAGCACTGACCCTCCCACAGTGCGGCGCTCCCTCAGCACTGACCCTCCCACAGTGCGGAGCTCCCTCAGCACTGACCCTCCCACAGTGCGGCGCTCCCTCAGCACTGACCCTCCCAAAGTGCTGTGCTCCCTCAGCACTGGACCCTCCCACTGCGCAGCTCTCCCTCAACACTGTCCCTCCCACAGTGCGGTGCTCCCTCAGCACTGACCCTCCCACAGTGCGGAGCTCCCTCAGCACTGACCCTCCCACATTGCGGCGCTCCCTCAGCACTCACCCTCCCACAGAGTGGCGCTCCCTCAGCACTGACCCTCCCACAGTGCGGCGCTCCGTCAGCACTGACCCTCCCACAGTGCGGCGCTCCCTCAGCATTGACCCTCGCACAGTGAGGCACTCCCTCAGCACTGACCCTCCCACAGTGCGGAGCTCCCTCAGCACTGGACCCTCCCACAGTGCGGCGCTCCCTCAGCACTGACCCTCCCACAGTGCAGCGCTCCCTCAGCACCGACCCTCCCACAGTGCGGCGCTCCCTCAGCACTGACCCTCCCACAGTGCGGCGCTCCCTCAACACTGTCCCTCCCACAGTGCGGCGCTCCCTCAGCACTGACCCTCCCACAGTGCGGCGCTCCCTCAGCACTGACCCTCCCACAGTGCGGCGCTCCCTCAGCACCGACCCTCCCACTGCGCGGCACTCCCTCAGCACTGACCCTGCCACAGTGCGGCGCTCCCTCAGCACTGACCCTACCACAGTGCGGGCGCTCCCCTCAGCACTGACCCTCCCACAGAGCGGAGCTCCCTCAGCACCGTCCCTCCCACAGTGCGGAGCTCCCTCAGCACCGACCCTCCCCAGTGCGGAGCTCCCTCAGCACCGACCCTCCCACAGTGCGGAGCTCCCTCTTCACCGACCCTTCCACAGTGCGGCGCTCCCTCAGCACTGACCCTCCCACATTGCGGAGCTGCCTGAGCACTGACCCTCCCACAGTGCGGTGCTCCCTCAGCACTGACCCTCCCACAGTGCAGAGCTCCCTCAGCACTGACCCTCCCACAGGTGCGGCGCTCCCTCAGCACTGACCCTCCCACAGTGCTGTGCTCCCTCAGCACTGACCCTCCCACTGCGCAGCTCTCCCTCAACACTGTCCCTCCCACAGTGCGGTGCTCCCTCAGCACTGGACCCTCCCACAGTGCGGAGCTCCCTCAGCACTGACCCTCCCACAGTGCGACGCTCCCTCAACACTGTCCCTCCCACAGTGGCGGTGCTCCCTCAGCACTGACCCTCCCACAGTGCGGAGCTCCTCAGCACTGACCCTCCCACAGTGCGGCGCTCCCTCAGCACTGACCCTCCCAAAGTGCTGTGCTCCCTCAGCACTGACCCTCCCACTGCGCAGCTCTCCCTCAACACTGTCCCTCCCACAGTGCGGTGCTCCCTCAGCACTGACCCTCCCACAGTGCGGAGCTCCCTCAGCACTGACCCTCCCACATTGCGGCGCTCCCCTCAGCACTCACCCTCCCACAGAGTGGCGCTCCCTCAGCACTGACCCTCCCACAGTGCGGGCGCTCCGTCAGCACTGACCCTCCCACAGTGCGGCGCTCCCTCAGCATCTTGACCCTCGCACAGTGAGGCACTCCCTCAGCACTGACCCTCCCACAGTGCGGAGCTCCCTCAGCACTGACCCTCCCACAGTGCGGCGCTCCCTCAGCACTGACCCTCCCACAGTGCAGCGCTCCCTCAGCATTGACCCTCCCACAGTGCGGAGCTCCCACAGCACCGACCCTCCCCACAGTGCGGGCGCTCCCTCAGCACTGACCCTCCCACAGTGCGGCGCTCCCTCAACACTGTCCCTCCCACAGTGCGGCGCTCCCTCAGCACTGACCCTCCCACAGTGCGGCGCTCCCTCAGCACTGACCCTCCCACCAGTGCGGCGCTCCCTCAGCACCGACCCTCCCACTGCGCGGCACTCCCTCCAGCACTGACCCTGCCACAGTGCGGCGCTCCCTCAGCACTGACCCTACCACAGTGCGGCGCTCCCTCAGCACTGACCCTCCCACAGAGCGGAGCTCCCTCAGCACCCGTCCCTCCCACAGTGCGGAGCTCCCTCAGCAACCGACCCTCCCACAGTGCGGAGCTCCCCTCAGCACCGACCCTCCCACAGTGCGGAGCTCCCCTCTTCACCGACCCTTCCACAGTGCGGCGCTCCCTCAGCACTGACCCTCCCACATTGCGGAGCTGCCTGAGCACTGACCCTCCCACAGTGCGGCACTCCCTCAGCACTTACCCTCCCACAGTGCGGCGCTCCCTCAGCACTGACCCTCCCACAGTGTGGCGCTCCCTCAGCACTGACCCTCCCACTGCGCGGCTCTCCCTCAAACACTGTCCCTCCCACAGTGCGGTGCTCCCTCTGCACTGACCCTCCCACAGTGCGGAGCTCCCTCAGCACTGACCCTCCCACAGTGCGGCGCTCCCTCAGCACTGACCCTCCCACACTGCGGCGCTCCCTCAGCACTGACCCTCCCCACAGTGCGGCGCTCCCTCAGCACTGACCCTCCCACAGTGCGGCGCTCCCTCAGCACTGACCCTCCCACAGTGCGGCGCTCCCTCAGCATTGACCCTCGCACAGTGCGGCACTCCCTCAGCACTGACCCTCCCACAGTGCGGAGCTCCCTCAGCACTGACCCTCCCACAGTGCGGGCGCTCCCTCAGCACTGACCCTCCCACTGCGCGGCGCTCCCTCAACACTGTCCCTCCCACAGTGCGGCGCTCCCTCAGCATTGACCCTCCCACAGTGCGGAGCTCCCTCAGCACCGACCCTCCCACAGTGCGGCGCTCCACAGCACTGACCCTCCCACAGTGCGGCGCTCCCTCAACACTGTCCCTCCCACAGTGCGGCGCTCCCTCAGCACTGACCCTCCCACAGTGCGGTACAACCCTCAGCACTGGCCCTCCCACAGTGCGGCGCTCCTCAGCACTGACCCTCCACAGTGCGGCGCTCCCCTCAGCACTGACCCTCCCACAGTGCGGCGCTCCCTCAGCACTGACCCTCCCACAGTGCGGAGCTCCCTCAGCACTGACCCTCCCACTGTGCGGAGCTCCCTCAGCACTGACCCTCCCACAGTGCGGTACACCCTCAGCACTGACCCTCCCACAGTGCGGCGCTCCCCCAGCACTGACCCTCCCACAGTGCGGAGCTCCCTCAGCACTGACCCTCCCACAGTGCGGCGCTCCCTCAGCACTTACCCTCCCACAGTGCGGCGCTCCCTCAGTCCCAAATGCACAGACCCCTTACCCTAAAACTTCCTCCTCGACGCCCCCCCCCCCCCCCCCCCCAAAGGGATTATCCACTTTGGTAGCATCGACGGGAAATTGGTAGGCAATGATTGGTGGGATACCTCAGAGAGCGGAGCTGGGACTCCAGCTGTTCACGATATATATCAATGATTTAGACGAGGGAACTAAACGTCAAATCTCCATATTGCAGATGACACTAAGTTGGGCGGGAGGGTGAGCTGTGAGGAGGATACAGAGATCCCTCAGCGCGATTTTGGACAGGTTGAGTAAGTGGGCAAAGGCACGGCAGATGCAGTTTAATTTGGATAAACGCGAGGTTTCACACTTTGTAGCAAAACAAGACTGTTCTCTGACTGTCTGTAAATTGGGAGAGGGCAGTGTGCAGCGGGACCTGGGTGTCCTTGTGCACCAGTCGCTGAGGTCAGCATGCAGGCGCAGCAGGCGGTAAAGGCTAATGGTCTGTTGGCCTTCATTGCGAGAGGTTTCGAGTACAGGAGCAGGGATGTGTTGCTGCAGTTGTACAGGGCTTCGGTGAGGCCACACCTGGAGTATTGTGGGCAGTTTTGGTCTCCTTCTCTGAGGAAGGATGTTCTTGCTCTCGAGGGAGAGCAGCCAAGGTTGACCAGGCCGATTCCTGGGACTGGCGTACGAGGAGAGATTGACTCGGTTGGGATTGTTCTCGACGGAGTTCCGACGAACGAGGGGGGGATCTGACGCAGACGTATAAAATTCTAACCGGACTGGACAGGGTCGATGCGGGGAAGATGTCACCAATGATGGGTGTGTCCAGAACCAGGGGTCACAGCCTGAGGATTCAGGGTAGACCGTTTCGGACAGAGATAAGGAGACAATTCTTCACCCAAAGAGTGGTGAGCCTGTGGAGTTCATTACCCCAGGAAGTAGTTGATGGTGAAACATTGGATATATTCAAGAGGCGGCTATGGGGAGAAAGCAGGATTAGGCTTTTGAGTTGGATGATTGGTAAAGCAAAAAGTGCAGAGGATACTGGAAGTCTGCAGAGGGATTTGGGTAGGCTAAGTTAATGGGCAAGGGTCTGGCAGACGGAATACAATGTTGACAAATGTGAGGTTATCCATTTTGGTAGGAATAACAGCAAAAGGGATTATTGTTTAAATGATAAAATATTAAAACATGCCGCTGTGCAGAGAGACCTTGGTGTGCTAGTGCATGAGTCGCAAAAAGTTGGTTTGCAGATGCAGCAGGTGATTCAGAAGGCGAATGGAATTTTGTCCTTCATCGCTAGAGGGATGGAGTTTAAGACTAGGGAGGTTATGCTGCAATTGTATAAGGTGTGAGTGAGGCCACACTTGGAGTATTGTGTCCAGTTTTGGTCTCCTTACTTGAGAAAGGACGTACTGGCACTGGAGGGTGTGTAGAGGAGATTCACTCGGTTAATCCCAGAGCTGAAGGGGTTGGATTACGAGGAGAGGTTGAGTAGACTGGGACGGTACTCGTTGGAATTTCGAAGGATGCGCAGGGGGATCTTATAGAAACATTATGAAGGGAATAGATAGGATAGATGCGGGCAGGTTGTTTCCACTGGCGGGTGAAAGCAGAATAGGGGGCATAGCCTCAAAATAAGGGGAAGTAGATTTAGGACTGAGTTTAGGAGGAACTACTTCACCCAAAGGGTTGTGAATCTCTGGAATTCCTTGCCCAGTGAAGCAGTAGAGGCTCCTTCATTAAATGTTTTTAAGATAAAGATAGATAGTTTTTTGAAGAATAAAGGATTAAGGGTTATGGTGTTCGGGCCGGAAAGTGGAGCTGAGTCCACAAAAGATCAGCCATGATCTCATTGAACGGCGGAGCAGGCTCGAGGGGCCGGATGTTTCCAGGTAATCCCAGATCCCGGGAGAGGGTTAATTCCTACCAGCCTCTGAGGCTTCCGACAGGCCCCAGCACAGGTCCAGCGCCCAGGGTTCCTGGCCCAGGCTACCTTGCCTCCCCTCTCCTTCCGCGCCTTGCCAGAGAACTCCCCCGCACATCATTGCTCCTCTTCCACTCCCTCCGCGAATTCCCACACAGGTGGATCGCAGTCGCAGGTACGGCGGGAGCGGAGATTAGGAAGGAGGGAGAGAGAGAGTGAGAGAGGGAGAGAGAGAGGAGACTGAGACCCATCCCTATCTCTGTAACCTCCTCCAGTCCCCTGCACCCTTCCCTGTCTCTGTAACCTCCTCCAGCCCCTACACCCCTCCCTATCTCTGTAACCAACTCCAGCCCCCTATACCCTCCCTATCTCTGTAACCTCCTCCAGCCCCCTACACCCCTCCCTATCTCTGTAACCTTCTCCAGCCCCTACACCCCTCCCTATCTCTGTAACTTCCTCCAGCCCCCCACACCCCTCCCTATCTCTCTAACCTCCTCCAGCCCCCTACACCTCTCCCTATCTCTGTAACCTCCTCCAGCCCCCTACACCCCTCCCTATCTCTGTAACCTCCTCCAGTCCCCTACACCCCTCCCTATCTCTGTAACCTCCTCCAGCCCCCTACACCCCTCCCTATCTCTGTAACCTACTCCAGCCCCCTACACCCCTCCCTATCTCTGTAACCTCCTCCAGCCCCCTACACCCTTCCCTATCTCTGTAACCTCCTCCAGTTCCCTGCACCACTCCCTGTCTCTGTAACATCCTCCAGCCCCTACACCCCTCCCTATCTCTGTAACATCCTCCAGCCCCTACACCCCTCCCTATCACTGTAACCTCCTTCAGCCCCTACACTCCTCCCTATCTCTGTAACCTCCTCCAGTCCCCTACACCCCTCCCTGTCTCTGTAACCTCCTCCAGCCCCTACACCCCTGCCTATCTCTGTAACCAACTCCAGCCCCCTACACCCTTCCCTATCTCTGTAACCTCCTCCAGCCCCCTACACCCCTCCCTATCTCTGTAACCTTCTCCAGCCCCTACACCCCTACCTATCTCTGTAACCTCCTCCAGCCCCCACACCCCTCCCTATCTCTGTAACCTCCTCCAGCCCCCTACACCCCTCCCTATCTCTGTAACCTCCTCCAGCCCCTACACCCCTCCCTATCTCTGTAACCTCCTCCAGCCCCTACACCCCTCCCTATCTCGGTAACCTCCTCCAGCCCCCTACACCCCTCCCTATCTCTGTAACCTACTCCAGCCCAGCCCCTACACCCCTCCCTATCTCTGTAACCTCCTCGAGCCCCTGCACCCTCCCTATCTCTGTAACCTCCTCCAGTCCCCTACACCCCTCCCTATCTCTGTAACCTCCTCCAGCCCCCGACGACCCTCCCTATCTCTGTAACCTCCTCCAGCCCCGACAACCCTCCCTATCTCTGTAACCTCCTCCAGCCCCCTACACCCCTCCCTATCTCTGTAACCTCCTCCAGCCCCTACACCCCTCCCTGTCTCTGTAACCTCCTCCAGCTCCTACACCCCTCCCTATCTCTGTAACCTCCTCCAGCCCCCTCCCTATCTCTGTAACCTCCTCCAGCCCCCTACACCCCTCTCTATCTCTGTAACCTCCTCCGGCCCCCTACACCCCTCCCTATCTCTGTAACCTCCTCCAGCCCCCTACACCCCTTCCTATCTCTGTAACATCCTCCAGCCCCTACACCCCTCCCTATCTCTGTAACATCCTCCAGCCCCCTACACCCCTCCCTATCACTGTAACCTCCTTCAGCCCCTACACTCCTCCCTATCTCTGTAACCTCCTCCAGTCCCCTACACCCCTCCCTGTCTCTGTAACCTCCTCCAGCCCCTACACCCCTCCCTATCTCTGTAACCAACTCCAGCCCCCTACACCCTCCCTATCTCTGTAACCTCCTCCAGCCCCCTACACCCCTCCCTATCTCTGTAACCTTCTCCAGCCCCTACACTCCTCCCTATCTCTGTAACCTCCTCCAGCCCCCCACACCCCTCCCTATCTCTGTAACCTCCTCCAGCCCCCTACACCCCTCCCTATCTCTGTAACCTCCTCCAGCCCTACACCCCTCCCTATCTCTGTAACCTCCTCCAGCCCCTACACCCCTCCCTATCTCTGTAACCTCCTCCAGCCCCCTACACCCCTCCCTATCTCTGTAACCTACTCCAGCCCCCTACACCCCTCCCTATCTCTGTAACCTCCTCGAGCCCCTGCACCCTCCCTATCTCTGTAACCTCCTCCAGCCCCCTCCCTATCTCTGTAACCTCCTCCAGCCCCCTACACCCTCTCTATCTCTGTAACCTCCTCCGGCCCCCTACACCCCTCCCTATCTCTGTAACCTCCTCCAGCCCCTACACCCTCCCTATCTCTGTAACATCCTCCAGCCCCTACACCCCTCCCTATCACTGTAACCTCCTTCAGCCCCTACACTCCTCCCTATCTCTGTCAACCTCCTCCAGTCCCCTACACCCCTCCCTGTCTCTGTAACCTCCTCCAGCCCCTACACCCCTCCCTATCTCTGTAACCAACTCCAGCCCCCTACACCCTCCCTATCTCTGTAACCTCCTCCAGCCCCCTACACCCCTCCCTATCTCTGTAACCTTCTCCAGCCCCTACACCCCTCCCTATCTCTGTAACCTCCTCCAGCCCCCCACACCCCTCCCTATCTCTGTAACCTCCTCCAGCCCCCTACACCCCTCCCTATCTCTGTAACCTCCTCCAGCCCCTACACCCCTCCCTATCTCTGTAACCTCCTCCAGCCCCCTACACCCCTCCCTATCTCTGTAACCTCCTCCAGCCCCTACACCCCTCCCTGTCTCTGTAACCTCCTCCAGCCCCTACACCCCTCCCTATCTCTGTAACCTCCTCCAGCCCCTCCCTATCTCTGTAACCTCCTCCGGCCCCCTACACCCCTCCCTATCTCTGTAACCTCCAGCCCGTACACCCCTCCCTATCTCTGTAACCTCCTCCAGCCCCCGACACCCCCCCTATCTCTGTAACCTCCTCCAGCCCCCTACACCCCTCCCTTTCTCTGTAACCTCCTCCAACCCCTACACCCCTCCCTATCTCTGTAACCTCCTCCAGCCCCTACAACCCTCCCTATCTCTGTCACATCCTCCAACCCTCCCTATCTCTGTAACCTCCTCCAACCCCCTACACCCCTCCCTATCTCTGTAATCTCCTCCAGTCCCCTACACCCCTCCCTATCTCTGTAACCTCCTCCAGCCCCCTACACCCCTCCCTATCTCTGTAACCTCCTCCAGCTCCCTACACCCCTCCCTATCTCTGTAATCTCCTCCAGTCCCCTACACCCCTCCCTATCTCTGTAACCTCCTCCAGCCCCCTACACCCCTCCCTATCTCTGTAACCTCCTCCAGTCCCCTACACCCCTCCCTATCTCTGTAACCTCCTCCAGCCCCCTACACCCTCCCTATCTCTGTAACCTCCTCCAGCCCCTACAACCCTCCCCATCTCTGTAACCTCCTCCAGCCCCTACACCCCTCCCTATCACTGTAACCTCCTCCAGCCCCCTACACCCCTCCCTATCTCTGTAACCTCCTCCAGTCCCCTACACCCCTCCCTATCTCTGTATGCTCCTCCAGCTCGCCCTACCTCTGAGGGAGGGAGGGAGAGAGGGAGGGAGAGGGGGAGAGGGGGGGAGGGAGGGGGGGGAGGGAGGGAGTGGAGCTGGAGTTGGTCCTGATTCTGAAGTGAGTCCTGGGGGTAATTACAGAGTTTGGGGAGTGGGGGAGTGAGGGAGGGGGGGGAGGGAGGGAGGGGGGAGAGGGGAGAGGGGGGGAGGGA
>NC_092738.1:2669327-2696827 GCF_047496885.1 Scyliorhinus torazame
ACCCCTCAATCAGTGATAATAACAATAATAATTGCTTATCGTCACAAGTAGGCTTCAATGAATTTACTGTGAACAGCCCCTAGTCGCCACATTCCGGCCCCTGTTCAGGGAGGCCGGTACGGGGATTGAACCCGCACTGCTGGCATTGTTCTGCATTACAAGCCAGCTGTTTAGCCCACTGTGCTAAACCAGTAGAGCGGTGCAAAGGAGCTTTAACACCCAAACAACCTCCTCGGCTCCCAAATCCAGTGTTAAATACAGTTAGAGCTCAGGAATGCCCGCTCTCCAGAGATGTTCTCCGGGACGGTTTGAAAGAAAAGATCTGACCCCTGTGAGAACCAAGCAGAAGCCCTGGCTGTATCCTGTCAGAAGCTTGGGAAGGGACGGCCAATCTATCCACAGGTGTATCTTTTAACTGATCTGATTTGATTTAATTTATTGTCACACGTACCGAAGTACAGTGGAAAGTATTTCTGTGCGGCCGAGGGAACGTACACAGTATGCACATAGTCGACAAAAAGAATAATCGACAGGGAACATTGACAGTGGTGCATCGACAAATAATGATTGGTTACAGTGCGGAGCAAGGCCAAATAAGAGCAGCATAGGGCGTTGTGAATAGTGTTCTTACGGGGAACAGATCAGTCCGAGGGAGAGTTGTTGAGGAGTCTAGTAGCTGTGGGGAAGAAGCTGGATGTGCGAGTCTTCAGACTCCTGTACCTTCTGCCTGATGGAAGGGTCTGGAAGAAGGAAAAGCCTGGGTGGGAGGGGTCTCTGATAATGCTGTCTGCCTTCCGTTGACAGAACTTCAGGACGCCAGATGTTTAACACCTGCTCCCATCGAAAACCCAACTCACAAAATGTCAGCTCCACCCTGTATATACATCAGCTCACCACGGCGACAGTATTTCTTTATTCATTGACGGGACGTGAACGTCGCTGGTTCGGCCAGTATTTATTGCCCAACACTAGTTTCCCTTCAGAAGGTCAGCTGCCTTCTTGAACCTGCTGCAGTCCCTGAGGTGTAGGTACACCCACTGTGCTGTTAGTGAGGGAGTTCCAGGGTGTTGCATGGTGCGTGACTTGGAGGGGAACCTCCAGGTGGTGGGGGTCCCAGGTATCTGCTTCCCTTGTCCTTCGAGATGGTAGAGGTCGAGGGTCTGGAAGGTGCTGCCTGAGGAGCCTCGGTGAGTCGCTGCATCTTGTAGACGGTACACACGGCCGCCACTGTGCGTCAGTGGTGGAGGATTTGTGGATGGGGTGTTGATCAAGCGGGGCTGCTTTGTCCTGGATGGTGTCGAGCTTCTTGAGTGCTGTTGGAGCCGCCCTCACCCAGGCAAGTGGAGAGTATTCCATCACATTCCTGGCTTGTGCCTTGTAGATGGTGGACCTCCTTTGGGGGGGGGGGGGGGGGGGGGGTCAGGAGGTGAGTCACTCTCCGCTGGATTCCCAGACTCCGACCTGCTCCGGTAGCCGCGGTATTTATACGTCTGGGTCCGATTCAGATTCTCATCAATGGTAACCCCCCAGGATGTCGATAGTGGTGAGGGATTCATCGATGGTAATGACATTGAATTTCAAAATCGAATTAACTCCACAGGGAAGCCCCATGCCCCTTCATCCAAACAAAACCGCACGAGCACAAGCTTCTTACGGCACCTTAATTGCACCCCATGCTCCCAAAACATAATTGCATTTTGAACAAGGCTTCATGTTACAAACACACCAAATCAGGCTTTTAAACCTCAGTACACAAGGGCGGGATTCTCACCGCACGACCGCTCGGCAATCAGATAGTCTGGCCCGAAGTTCAATGGGCCTTTACATGGACCGTGGAGATCTTACAGTGGGTGCGGTGGAAGACTCCAGCCCATAATATATGAAATTCCAGTTTTCAGCTGAGGGAGCGCCACACGGTGGGAGGGTCAGTGCTGAGGGAGCGCCGCACTGTGGGAGGGTCAGTGCTGAGGGAGCTCCGCACTGTGGGGGGGTCAGTGCTGAGGGAGTGCCGCACTGTGGGAGGATCAGTGCTGAGGGAGCGCCGCACTGTGGGAGGGTCAGAGCTGGGGGAGCGCCGTACTGTGGGAGGGTCAGTGCTGAGGGAGCTCCACACTGTGGGTGGGTCAGTGCTGAGGGAGCTCCGCACTGTGGGAGGGTCAGTGCTGAGGGAGCGCTGCACTGTGGGAGGGTCAGTGCTGAGGGAGCGCCGCACTGTGGGATGGTCAGTGCTGAGGGAGCGCCGCACTGTGGGAGGGTCAGTGCTGAGGGAGCGCCGCACTGTGGGAGGGTCGGTGCTGAGGGAGCTCCGCACTGTGGGAGGGTCAGTGCTGAGGGAGCGCCGCACTGTGGGAGGGTCAGTGCTGAGGGAGCGCCGCACTGTGGGAGGGTCGGTGCTGAGGGAGCTCCGCACTGTGGGAGGGTCGGTGCTGAGGGAGCGCCGCACTGTGGGAGGGTCAGTGCTGAGGGAGCTCCGCACTGTGGGAGGGTCAGTGCTAAGGGAGCTCCGCACCGTGGGAGGGTCAGTGCTGAGGGAGCGCCGCACTGTGGGAGGGTCAGTGCTGAGGGAGCGCCGCACTGTGGGAGGGTCAGGACTGAGGGAGCGCCGCACTGTGGGAGGGTCAATGCTGAGCGAGCGCCGCACTGTGGGAGGGCCAGTGCTGAGGGAGCGCCGCACTGTGGGAGGGTCGGTGCTGAGGGAGCTCCGCACTGTGGGAGGGTCAGTGCTGAGGGAGCGCCACACTGTGGGAGGGTCAGTGCTGAGGGAGCTCCGCACTGTGGGAGGGTCAGTGCTGAGGGAGCTCCACACTGTGGGAGGGTCAGTGCTGAGGGAGCTCCTCACTGTGGGATGGTCAGTGCTGAGGGAGCTCCGCACTGTGGGAGGGTCAGTGCTGAGGGAGCTCCGCACTGTGGGAGGGTCAGTGCTGAGGGAGCTCCGCACTGTGGGAGGGTCAGTGCTGAGGGAGCTCCGCACTGTGGGAGGGTCAGTGCTGAGGGAGAGCCGCACTGTGGGAGGGTCAGTGCTGAGGGTGCTCCACACTGTGGGAGGGTCAGTGCTGAGGGAGCGCCGGACTGTGGGAGGGTCAGTGCTCAGGGAGCTCCGCACTGTGGGAGGGTCAGTGCTGAGGGAGCTCCGCACTGTGGGAGGGTCAGTGCTGAGGGAGCTCCGCACTGTGGGAGGGTCGGTGCTGAGGGAGAGCCGCACTGTGGGAGGGTCAGTGCTGAGGGTGCTCCGCACTGTGGGAGGGTCAGTGCTGAGGGAGCGCCGGACTGTGGGAGGGTCAGTGCTGAGGGAGCTCCGCACTGTGGGAGGGTCAGTGCTGAGGGAGCGCCGCACTGTGGGAGGGTCAGTGCTGAGGGAGCGCCGCACTGTGGGAGGGTCAGTGCTGAGGGAGCGCCGCACTGTGGGAGGGTCAGTGCTGAGGGAGCGCCACACTGTGGGAGGGTCAGTGCTGAGGGAGCGCCGCACTGTGGGAGGGTCAGTGCTGAGGGAGCGCCACACTGTGGGAGGGTCAGTGCTGAGGATGCGCCGCACTGTGGGAGGGTCGGTGCTGAGGGAGCGCCGCACTGTGGGAGGGTCAGTGCTGAGGGAGCTCCGCACTGTGGGAGGGTCAGTGCTGAGGGAGCGCCGCACTGTGGGAGGGTCAGTACTGAGGCAGCTCCGCACTGTGGGAGGGTCAGTGCTGAGGGAGCTCCGCACTGTGGGAGGGTCGGTGCTGAGGGAGCTCCGCACTGTGGGAGGGTCAGTGCTGAGGGAGCGCCGCACTGTGCGAGGGTCAGTGCTGAGGGAGCGCCGCACTGTGCGAGGGTCAGTGCTGAGGGAGCTCCGCACTGTGTGAGGGTCAGTGCTGAGGGAGCGCCGCACGGTGGGAGGGTCAGTGCTGAGGGAGTTCCGCACTGCGGGAGGGTCAGTGCTGAGGCAGCACCGCACTGTGGGAGGGTCAGTGCTGAGGGAGCTCCGCACTGCGGGAGGGTCAGTGCTGAGGGAGCGCCGCACTGTGGGAGGGTCAGTGCTGAGGGAGCTCCGCACTGTGCGAGGGTCAGTGCTGAGGGAGCTCCGCACTGTGGGAGGGTCAGTGCTGAGGGAGCTCCGCACGGTGGGAGGGTCAGTGCTGAGGGAGCTCCGCACTGTGGGAGGGTCAGTGCTGAGGGAGCGCCGCACTGTGGGAGGGTCAGTGCTGAGGGAGCTCCGCACTGTAGGAGGGTCAGTGCTGAGGGAGCGCCGCACTGTGGGAGGGTCAGTGCTGAGGGAGTTCCGCACTGTGGGAGGGTCAGTGCTGAGGGAGCGCCGCACTGTGGGAGGGTCGGTACTGAGGGAGCTCCGCACTGTGGGAGGGTCAGTGCTGAGGGAGTGCCGCACTGTGGGAGGGTCAGTGCTGAGGGAGCTCCGCACTGTGGGTGGGTCAGTGCTGAGGGAGCGCCGCACTGTGGGAGGGTCAGTGCTGAGGGAGCTCCGCACTGTGGGAGGGTCAGTGCTGAGGGAGTGCCGCACTGTGGGAGGGTCAGTGCTGAGGGAGCGCCGCACTGTGGGAGGGTCAGTGCTGAGGGAGTGCTGCATTGTGGGAGGGTCACTGTGTCACTGCCTCTGACACGGGAGCTTTGAGCATTTTGCTGCAATGAGGCAGGTTTAGGAGCGGACTTCAAATGTGCACATGGGCGAACATATCGTTACTGATTCACTGATTGTTTGATATGCGGCAAGTTGCAATGTGATGGTGTGGTAAGGCTTCGAGAGCGGATATCGCTTGCAAACTGGTTTAGCTACGATTCAACCCTGCGCCCAGTGCGTGAGGGACTTTCCCACCCCACGGACCGCACCCACAAGCCCTAGGCGATATCAGAATGATACAGCAACAAGAGATGTCCCCGGAGGGAGTGTGTCAGTATTGACAGGAGGGTCACCGGGGGGAGAGCATCAGTATTTACAGGAGGGTCCCCGGGGGGAGTGTGTCATTATTTACATGAGAGTCCCCGGAGGGAATGTGTCGGTATTTACAGGAGGGTCCCCGGAGAGAGTGTGTCAGTATTTACAGGAGGGTCCCCGGAGGGAGTGTGTCAGTATTTACAGGAGAGTCCCCGGGGGGAGTGTGTCAGTATTTACAGGAGAGTCCCCGGAGAGAGTGTGTCAGTATTTACAGGAGGGTCCCCGGAGAGAGTGTGTCAGTATTTACAGGAGAGTCCCCGGGGGGAGTGTGTCAGTATTTACAGGAGAGTCCCCGGAGAGAGTGTGTCAGTATTTACAGGAGGGTCCCCGGAGAGAGTGTGTCAGTATTTACAGGAGGGTCCCCGGGGCGAGCGTGTCAGTATTTACAGGAGGGTCCCCGGAGAGAGTGTGTCAGTATTTACAGGAGAGTCCCCGGAGGGAGTGTGTCAGTATTTACAGGAGGGTCCCCGGAGAGAGTGTCAGTATATACAGGAGAGTCCCCGGAGGGGGTGTGTCAGTATTTACAGGAGGGTCCCCGGAGAGAGTGTGTCAGTATTTACAGGAGAGTCCCCGGAGAGAGTATGTCAGTATTTACAGGAGGGTTCCCGGAGAGAGTGTGTCAGTATTTACAGGGGAGTCCCCAGAGAGAGTGTGTCAGTATTTACAGGAGAGTCCCCGGAGAGAGTGTGTCAGTATTTACAGGAGGGTCCCCGGAGGGAGTGTGTCAGTATTTACAGGAGGGTCACCGGGGGGGAGTGTGTCAGTACTTACAGGAGGGTCACCGGTGGGAGAGCATCAGTTTTTACAGGAGGGTCACCGGGGGGAGTGTGTCAGTATTCACAGGAGGGTCACCGGGTGGAGTGTGTCAGTATTTAAAGGAGGGTCCCCGGAGAGAGTGTGTCAGTATTTACAGGAGGGTCCCCGGAGAGAGTGTGTCAGTATTTACAGGAGAGTCCCCGGAGAATGTCAGTATTTACAGGAGAGTCCCCGGAGAGAGTGTGTCAGTATTTACAGGAGAGTCCCCGGAGAGAGTGTGTCAGTATTTACAGGAGAGTCCCCGGAGAGTGTCAGTATTTACAGGAGAGTCCCCGGGGGGAGTGTGTCAGTATTTACAGGAGGGTCACCGGAGAGAGTGTGTCAGTATTTACAGGAGAGTCCCCGGAGAGAGTGTGTTAGTTTTTACAGGAGAGTCCCCGGAGAGAGAGTGTCAGTATTTACAGGAGGGTCCCCGGAGAGAGTGTGTCAGTATTTACAGGACGGTCCCCGGAGAGAGAGTGTCAGTATTTACAGGAGGGTCCCCGGAGAGAGTGTGTCAGTATTTACAGGAGGGTCCCCGGAGAGAGTGTGTCAGTATTTACAGGAGGGTCCCCGGAGGGAGTGTGTCAGTATTTACAGGAGGGTCCCCGGGGGGAGTGTGTCAGTATTTACAGGAGGGTCCCCGGAGGGAGTGTGTCAGTATTTACAGGAGAGTCCCCGGAGAGAGTGTGTTAGTATTTACAGGAGAGTCCCCGGAGAGAGAGTGTCAGTATTTACAGGAGGGTCCCCGGAGAGAGTGTGTCAGTATTTACAGGATGGTCCCCGGAGAGAGAGTGTCAGTATTTACAGGAGGGTCCCCGGAGAGAGTGTGTCAGTATTTACAGGAGGGTCCCCGGAGAGAGTGTGTCAGTATTTACAGGAGGGTCCCCGGAGGGAGTGTGTCAGTATTTACAGGAGGGTCCCCGGGGGGAGTGTGTCAGTATTTACAGGAGAGTCCCCGGAGAGAGTGTGTCAGTATTTACAGGAGGGTCCCCGGGGGGAGTGTGTCAGTATTTACAGGAGGGTCCCCGGGGGGAGTGTGTCAGTATTTACAGGAGAGTCCCCGGAGAGAGTGTGTCAGTATTTACAGGAGGGTCCCCGGAGGGAGTGTGTCAGTATTTACAGGAGGGTCCCCGGAGGGAGTGTGTCAGTATTTACAGGAGAGTCCCCGGAGAGAGTGTGTCAGTATTTACAGCAGAGTCCCTGGAGAGAGTGTGTCAGTATTTACAGGAGGGTCCCCGGAGGGAGTGTGTCAGTATTTACAGGAGAGTCCCCGGAGGGAGTGTGTCAGTATTTACAGGAGGGTCCCCGGAGAGAGTGTGTCAGTACTTACAGGAGGGTCCCCGGAGGGAGTGTGTCTTTATTTACAGGAGGGTCCCCGGAGGGAGTGTGTCAGTATTTACAGGAGGGTCCCCGGAGGGAGTGTGTCAGTATTTACAGGAGTGTCCCCGGAGGGAGTGTGTCAGTATTTACAGGAGGGTCCCCGGAGAGAGAGTGTCAGTATTTACAGGAGGGTCCCCGGAGGGAGTGTGTCAGTATTTACAGGAGGGTCCCCGGAGGGAGTGTGTCAGTATTTACAGGCGAGTCCCCGGAGGGAGTGTGTCAGTATTTACAGGAGTGTCCCCGGAGAGAGTGTGTCAGTATTTACAGGAGGGTCCCCGGAGAGAGTGTGTCAGTATTTACAGGAGGGTCCCCGGAGGGAGTGTGTCAGTATTTACAGGAGTGTCCCCGGAGAGAGTGTGTCAGTATTTACAGGAGAGTTCCCGGGGGGAGAGTGTCAGTATTTACAGGAGAGTCCCCGGAGAGAGTGTGTCAGTATTTACAGGAGAGTCCCCGGAGGGAGTGTGTCAGTATTTACAGGGGGTCCCCGGAGGGAGTGTGTCAGTATTTACAGGAGAGTCCCCGGAGAGAGTGTGTCAGTATTTATGGAGCGTCCCCGGAGAGAGTGTGTCAGTATTTACAGGAGGATCCCCGGGGGGAGTGTGTCAGTATTTACAGGAGGGTCCCCGGGGAGAGTGTGTCAGTATTTACAGGAGGGTCCCCGGAGGGAGCTTGTCAGTATTTACAGGAGGGTCCCCGGGGGGAGTGTGTCAGTATTGACAGGAGAGTCCCCGGAGGGAGTGTGTCAGTATTTACAGCAGAGTCCCCGGAGGGAGTGTGTCAGTATTTACAGGAGGGTCCCCGGGGGGAGTGTGTCAGTATTTACAGGAGGGTCCCCGGAGGGAGTGTGTCAGTATTTACAGGAGAGTCCCCGGAGAGAGTGTGTCAGTATTTACAGGAGGGTCCCCGGAGGGAGTGTGTCAGTATTTACAGGAGTGTCCCCGGAGAGAGTGTGTCAGTATTTACAGGAGAGTTCCCGGGGGGGAGAGTGTCAGTATTTACAGGAGAGTCCCCGGAGAGAGTGTGTCAGTATTTACAGGAGAGTCCCCGGAGGGAGTGTGTCAGTATTTACAGGGGGTCCCCGGAGGGAGTGTGTCAGTATTTACAGGAGAGTCCCCGGAGAGAGTGTGTCAGTATTTATGGAGCGTCCCCGGAGAGAGTGTGTCAGTATTTACAGGAGGATCCCCGGGGGGAGTGTGTCAGTACTTACAGGAGGGTCCCCGGGGAGAGTGTGTCAGTATTTACAGGAGGGTCCCCGGAGGGAGCTTGTCAGTATTTACAGGAGGGTCCCCGGGGGGAGTGTGTCAGTATTGACAGGAGAGTCCCCGGAGGGAGTGTGTCAGTATTTACAGCAGAGTCCCCGGAGGGAGTGTGTCAGTATTTAGAGGAGGGTCCCCGGGGGGAGTGTGTCAGTATTTACAGGAGGGTCCCCGGAGGGAGTGTGTCAGTATTTACTGGAGAGTCCCCGGAGGGAGTGTGTCAGTATTTACAGGAGGGTCCCCGGAGGGAGTGTGTCAGTATTTACAGGAGTGTCCCCGGAGAGAGTGTGTCAGTATTTACAGGAGGGTCCCCGGATGGAGTGTGTCAGTATTTACAGGAGTGTCCCCGGAGAGAGTGTGTCAGTATTTACAGGAGGGTCCCCGGGGGGAGTGTGTCAGTATTTACAGGAGAGTCCCCGGAGAGAGTGTGTCAGTATTTACAGGAGGGTCCCCGGAGGGAGTGTGTCAGTATTTACAGGAGAGTCCCCGGAGGGAGTGTGTCAGTATTTACAGGAGGGTCCCCGGAGGGAGTGTGTCAGTATTTACAGGAGTGTCCCCGGAGAGAGTGTGTCAGTATTTACAGGAGGGTCCCCGGATGGAGTGTGTCAGTATTTACAGGAGTGTCCCCGGAGAGAGTGTGTCAGTATTTACAGGAGGGTCCCCGGGGGGAGTGTGTCAGTATTTACAGGAGAGTCCCCGGAGGGATTGTGTCAGTATTTACAGGAGAATCCCCGGAGAGAGTGTGTCAGTATTTACAGCAGGGTCCCCGGAGAGAGTGTGTCAGTATTTACAGGAGGGTCCCCGGAGAGAGTTTGTCAGTATTTACAGGAGGATCCCCGGGGGGAGTGTGTCAGTATTTACAGGAGAGTCCCCGGAGAGAGTGTGTCAGTATTTACAGGAGGGTCCCCGGGGGGAGAGTGTCAGTATTTACAGTAGGGTCCCCGGAGAGAGTGTGTCAGTATTTACAGGAGGGTCCCCGGAGGGAGTGTGTCAGTATTTACAGGAGTGTCCCCGGAGAGAGTGTGTCAGTATTTACAGGAGAGTCCCCGGAGGGATTGTGTCAGTATTTACAGCAGGGGCCCCGGAGAGAGTGTGTCAGTATTTACAGGAGGGTCCCCGGAGAGAGTGTGTCAGTATTTACAGGAGGGTCCCCGGAGAGAGTGTGTCAGTATTTACAGGAGGGTCCCCGGAGGGAGTGTGTCAGTATTTACAGGAGGGTCCCCGGAGGGAGTGTGTCAGTATTTACAGGAGAGTCCCCGGAGGGAGTGTGTCCGTATTTACAGGAGGGTCCCCGGAGGGAGTGTGTCAGTATTTACAGGAGTGTCCCCGGAGAGAGTGTGTCAGTATTTACAGGAGGGTCCCCGGATGGAGTGTGTCAGTATTTACAGGAGTGTCCCCGGAGAGAGTGTGTCAGTATTTACAGGAGTGTCCCCGGAGAGAGTGTGTCAGTATTTACAGGAGAGTTCCCGGGGGGAGAGTGTCAGTATTTACAGGAGAGTCCCCGGAGAGAGTGTGTCAGTATTTACAGGAGAGTCCCCGGAGGGAGTGTGTCAGTATTTACAGGGGGTCCCCGGAGGGAGTGTGTCAGTATTTACAGGAGAGTCCCCGGAGAGAGTGTGTCAGTATTTACTGGAGCGTCCCCGGAGAGAGTGTGTCAGTATTTACAGGAGGATCCCCGGGGGGAGTGTGTCAGTATTTACAGGAGGGTCCCCGGGGAGAGTGTGTCAGTATTTACAGGAGGGTCCCCGGAGGGAGTTTGTCAGTATTTACAGGAGGGTCCCCGGGGGGAGTGTGTCAGTATTTACAGGAGAGTCCCCGGAGGGTGTGTGGCAGTATTTACAGGAGAGTCCCCGGAGAGAGTGTGTCAGTTTTAACAGGAGGGTCCCCGGGGAGAGTGTGTCAGTATTTACAGGAGGGTCCCCGGAGGGAGTTTGTCAGTATTTACAGGAGGGTCCCCGGGGGGAGTGTGTCAGTATTTACAGGAGAGTCCCCGGAGGGAGTCTGGCAGTATTTACAGCAGGGTCCCCGGAGGGAGTGTGTCAGTGTTTACAGGAGGGTCCCCGGGGGGAGTGTGTCAGTATTTACAGGAGGGTCCCCGGAGGGAGTGTGTCAGTATTTACAGGAGGGTCCCCGGAGGGAGTGTGTCAGTATTTACAGGAGGGTCCCCGGAGGGAGTGTGTCAGTATTTACAGGAGTGTCCCCGGAGGGAGTGTGTCAGTATTTACAGGAGGGTCCCCGGAGAGAGAGTGTCAGTATTTACAGGAGGGTCCCGGGAGGGAGTGTGTCAGTATTTACAGGAGGGTCCCCGGAGGGAGTGTGTCAGTATTTACAGGAGAGTCCCCGGGTGGAGTGTGTCAGTATTTACAGGAGAGTCCCCGAGTGGAGTGTGTCAGTATTTACAGGAGAGTCCCCGGGGGGAGTGTGTCATTATTTACAGGAGTGTCCCCGGAGAGAGTGTGTCAGTATTTACAGGAGAGTCCCCGGAGGGAGTGTGTCAGTATTTACAGGAGTGTCCCCGGAGAGAGTGTGTCAGTATTTACAGGAGGGTCCCCGGAGGGAGTGTGTCAGTGTTTACAGGAGGGTTCCCGGAGAGAGTGTGTCAGTATTTACAGGAGGGTCCCGGGAGGGAGTGTGTCAGTATTTACAGGAGGGTCCCCGGAGGGAGTGTGTCAGTATTTACAGGAGGGTCCCCGGAGAGAGTGTGTCAGTATTTACAGGAGAGTTCCCGGGGGGAGAGTGTCAGTATTTACAGGAGAGTCCCCGGAGAGAGTGTGTCAGTATTTACAGGAGAGTCCCCGGAGGGAGTGTGTCAGTATTTACAGGGGGTCCCCGGAGGGAGTGTGTCAGTATTTACAGGAGAGTCCCCGGAGAGAGTGTGTCAGTATTTACTGGAGCGTCCCCGGGAGAGAGTGTGTCAGTATTTACAGGAGGATCCCCGGGGGGAGTGTGTCAGTATTTACAGGAGGGTCCCCGGGGAGAGTGTGTCAGTATTTACAGGAGGGTCCCCGGAGGGAGTTTGTCAGTATTTACAGGAGGGTCCCCGGGGGGAGTGTGTCAGTATTTACAGGAGAGTCCCCGGAGGGTGTGTGGCAGTATTTACAGGAGAGTCCCCGGAGAGAGTGTGTCAGTATTAACAGGAGGGTCCCCGGGGAGAGTGTGTCAGTATTTACAGGAGGGTCCCCGGAGGGAGTTTGTCAGTATGTACAGGAGGGTCCCCGGGGGGAGTGTGTCAGTATTTACAGGAGAGTCCCCGGAGGGAGTCTGGCAGTATTTACAGGAGGGTCCCCGGAGGGAGTGTGTCAGTATTTACAGGAGGGTCCCCGGGGGGAGTGTGTCAGTATTTACAGGAGGGTCCCCGGAGGGAGTGTGTCAGTATTTACAGGAGGGTCCCCGGAGGGAGTGTGTCAGTATTTACAGGAGGGTCCCCGGAGGGAGTGTGTCAGTATTTACAGGAGTGTCCCCGGAGGGAGTGTGTCAGTATTTACAGGAGGGTCCCCGGAGAGAGAGTGTCAGCATTTACAGGAGGGTCCCCGGAGGGAGTGTGTCAGTATTTACAGGAGGGTCCCCGGAGGGAGTGTGTCAGTATTTACAGGAGAGTCCCCGGGTGGAGTGTGTCAGTATTTACAGGAGAGTCCCCGGGTGGAGTGTGTCAGTATTTACAGGAGAGTCCCCGGGGGGAGTGTGTCATTATTTACAGGAGTGTCCCCGGAGAGAGTGTGTCAGTATTTACAGGAGAGTCCCCGGAGGGAGTGTGTCAGTATTTACAGGAGTGTCCCCGGAGAGAGTGTGTCAGTATTTACAGGAGGGTCCCCGGAGGGAGTGTGTCAGTGTTTACAGGAGGGTCCCCGGAGAGAGTGTGTCAGTATTTACAGGAGGGTCCCGGGAGGGAGTGTGTCAGTATTTACAGGAGGGTCCCCGGAGGGAGTGTGTCAGTATTTACAGGAGGGTCCCCGGAGCGAGTGTGTCAGTATTTACAGGAGAGTCCCCAGAGGGAGTGTGTCAGTATTTACAGGAGGGTCCCCGGAGAGAGAGTGTCAGTATTTATAGGAGGGTCCCCGGAGGGAGTGTGTCAGTATTTACAGGAGGGTCCCCGGAGAGAGTGTGTCAGTATTTACAGCAGAGTCCCCGGAGAGAGTGTGTCAGTATTTACAGGAGGGTCCCCGGAGAGAGTGTGTCAGTATTTACAGGAGAGTCCCCGGGGGGAGTGTGTCAGTATTTACAGGAGGGTCCCTGGACAGAGTGTGTCAGTATTTACAGGAGGGTCCCCGGAGAGAGTGTGTCAGCATTTACAGGAGAGTCCCCGGAGGGAGTGTGTCAGTATTTACAGGAGGGTCCCCGGAGGGAGTGTGTCAGTATTTACCGGAGGGTCCCCGGGGGGAGTGTGTCAGTATTTACAGGCGAGTCCCCGGAGGGAGTGTGTCAGTATTTACAGGAGGGTCCCCGGAGAGAGTGTGTCAGTATTTACAGGAGTGTCCCCGGAGGGAGTGTGTCAGTATTTACAGGCGAGTCCCCGGAGAGAGTGTGTCAGTATTTACAGGAGGGTCCCCGGAGAGAGTGTGTCAGTATTTACAGGAGGGTCCCCGGGGGGAGTGTGTCAGTATTTACAGGCGAGTCCCCGGAGGGAGTGTGTCAGTATTTACAGGAGTGTCCCCGGAGAGAGTGTGTCAGTATTTACAGGAGAGTCCCCGGAGGGAGTGTGTCAGTATTTACAGGAGAGTCCCCGGAGAGAGTGTGTCAGTATTTACAGGAGGGTCCCTGGAGGGAGTGTGTCAGTATTTACAGGAGGGTCCCCGGAGAGAGTGTGCCAGTATTTACAGGAGGGTCCCCGGAGGGAGTGTGTCAGTATGTACAGGAGAGTCCCCGGAGGGAGTGTGTCAGTATTTACAGGAGAGTCCCCGGAGGGAGTTTGTCAGTATTTCCAGGAGAGTCCCCGGAGAGATTGTGTCAGTATTTACAGGAGGGTCCCCGGAGAGAGTGTGTCAGTATTTACAGGAGGGTCCCCGGAGGGAGTGTGTCAGTATTTACAGGAGATTCATGGGAGAGAGTGTGTCAGTATTTACAGGAGGGTCCCCGGAGGGAGAGTGTCAGTATTTACAGGAGAGTCCCCGGGGGGAGTGTGTCAGTATTTACAGGAGAGTCCCCGGAGGGAGTGTGTCAGTATTTACAGGAGGGTCCCTGGAGGGAGGGTGTCAGTATTTACAGGAGGGTCCACGGAGGGAGGGTGTCAGTATTTACAGGAGGGTCCCTGGAGGGAGGGTGTCAGTATTTACAGGAGGGTCCCCGGAGAGAGTGTGTCAGTATTTACAGGAGGGTCCCCGGAGGGAGTGTGTCAATATTTACAGCAGGGTCCCCGGAGGGAGATTGTCAGTGTTTACAGGAGTGTCTCCGGAGAGAGTGTGTCAGTATTTACAGGAGTGTCCCCGGAGAGAATGTGTCAGTATTTACAGGAGAGTCCCCGGAGAGAATGTGTCAGTATTTACAGGAGAGTCCCCGGAGGGAGTGTGTCAGTATTTACAGGAGGGTCCCCGGGGGGAGTGTGTCAGTATTTACAGGAGGGTCCCCGGAGAGTGTGTCAGTATTTACAGGAGAGTCCCCGGAGGGAGTGTGTCAGTATTTACAGGAGGGTCCCCGGAGAGAGTGTGTCAGTATTTACAGGAGAGTCCCCGGAGAGAGTGCGTCAGTATTTACAGGAGGGTCCCGGGACGGAGTGTGTCACTATTTACAGGAGGGTCCCCGGAGAGAATGTGTCAGTATTTAGAGGAGAGTCCCCAGACAGAGTGTGTCAGTATTTACAGGAGGGTCCCGGGAGTGAGTGTGTCAGTATTTACAGGAGGGCCCCCGGAGGGAGTGTGTCAGTATTTACAGGAGAGTCCCCGGGGGGGGGGGGGGGGGGGGGGGAGTGTGTCAGTATTTACAGGAGGTTCCCCGGAGAGAGTGTGTCAGTATTTACAGGAGGGTCCCCGGAGGGAGTTTGTCAGTATTTACAGGAGAGTCCCCGGAGGGAGTGTGTCAGTATTTACAGGAGAATCCCCGGAGGTAATGTGTCAGTATTTACAGGAGAGTCCCCGGAGAGAGTGTGTCAGTATTTACAGGAGTGTCCCCGGAGAGAGTGTGTCAGTATTTACAGGAGAGTCCCCGGAGGGAGTGTGTCAGTATTTACAGGAGAATCCCCGGAGGTAATGTGTCAGTATTTACAGGAGAGTCCCCGGAGAGAGTGTGTCAGTATTTACAGGAGTGTCCCCGGAGAGAGTGTGTCAGTATTTACAGGAGAGTCCCCGGAGAGAGTGTGTCAGTATTTACAGGAGGGTCCCCGGAGGGAGTGTGTCAGTATTTACAGGAGAATCCCCGGAGGTAATGTGTCAGTATTTACAGGAGAGTCCCCGGAGAGAGTGTGTCAGTATTTACAGGAGTGTCCCCGGAGAGAGTGTGTCAGTATTTACAGGAGAGTCACCGGAGGGAGTGTGTCAGTATTTACAGGAGAATCCCCGGAGGTAATGTGTCAGTATTTACAGGAGAGTCCCCGGAGAGAGTGTGTCAGTATTTACAGGAGTGTCCCCGGAGAGAGTGTGTCAGTATTTACAGGAGAGTCACCGGAGGGAGTGTGCCAGTATTTACAGGAGGGTCCCCGGGGGGAGTGTGTCAGTATTTACAGGATGGTTCCCGGAGAGAGTGTGTCAGTATTTACAGGAGGGTCCCCGGAGGGAGTGTGTCAGTATTTACAGGAGGGTCCCGGGAGGGAGTGTGTCAGTATTTACAGGAGGGTCCCCGGAGAGTGTGTGTCAGTATTTACAGGAGGGTCCCGGGAGGGAGTGTGTCAGTATTTACAGGAGGGTCCCCGGAGAGTGTGTGTCAGTATTTACAGGAGAGTCCCCGGAGGGAGTGTGTCAGTATTTACAGGAGGGTCCCCGGAGGGAGTGTGTCAGTATTTACAGGAGGGTCCCGGGAGGGAGTGTGTCAGTATTTACAGGAGGGTCCCCGGAGAGTGTGTGTCAGTATTTACAGGAGAGTCCCCGGAGAGAGTGTGTCAGTATTTACAGTAGGGTCCCGGGAGGGAGTGTGTCAGTATTTACAGGAGGGTCCCCGGAGAGTGTGTGTCAGTGTTTACAGGAGAGTCCCCGGACAGAGTGTGTCAGTATTTACAGGAGGGTCCCGGGAGGGAGTGTGTCAGTATTTACAGGAGGGTCCCCGGAGGGAGTGTGTCAGTATTTACAGGAGGGTCCCCGGAGGGAGTGTGTCAGCATTTACAGGAGAGTCCCCGGGGGGGAGTGTGTCAGTATTTACAGGAGGGTCCCTGGAGGGAGTGTGTCAGTATTTACAGGAGTGTCCCCGGAGAGAGTTTGTCAGTATTTACAGGAGGGTCCCCGGAGGGAGTGTGTCAGTATTTACAGGAGAGTCCCCGGAGAGAGTGTGTCAGTATTTACAGGAGGGTCCCCGGAGAGAGTGTGTCAGTATTTACAGGAGGGTCCCCGGAGGGAGTGTGTCAGTATTTACAGGAGATTCATGGGAGAGAGTGTGTCAGTATTTACAGGAGGGTCCCCGGAGGGAGAGTGTCAGTATTTACAGGAGAGTCCCCGGGGGGAGTGTGTCAGTATTTACAGGAGAGTCCCCGGAGGGAGAGTGTCAGTATTTACAGGAGGGTCCCTGGAGGGAGGGTGTCAGTATTTACAGGAGGGTCCCCGGGGGGAGTGTGTCAGTATTTACAGGAGAGTCCCCGGAGAGAGTGTGTCAGTAGGGTCCCCGGAGGGAGTGTGTCAGTATTTACAGGAGAGTCCCCGGAGGGAGTGTGTCAGTATTTACAGGAGAGTCCCCGGAGAGAGTGTGTCAGTATTTACAGGAGTGTCCCCGGAGAGAATGTGTCAGTATTTACAGGCGAGTCCCTGGAGGGAGTGTGTCAGTATTTACAGGAGGGTCCCCGGAGAGAGTTTGTCAGTATTTACAGCAGGGTCCCCGGAGGGAGTGTATCAGTATTTACAGGAGGGTCCCCGGAGAGAGTGTGCCAGTATTTACAGGAGGGTCCCCGGGGGGAGTGTGTCAGTATTTACAGGAGAGTCCCCGGAGGGAGTGTGTCAGTATTTACAGGAGGGTCCCTGGAGGGAGGGTGTCAGTATTTACAGGAGGGTCCACGGAGAGAATGTGTCAGTATTTACAGGAGAGTCCCCGTGGGGGACTGTGTCAGTATTTACAGGAGGGTCCCCGGGGGGAGTGTGTCAGTATTTACAGGAGGGTCCCCGGAGAGTGTGTCAGTATTTACAGGAGAGTCCCCGGAGGGAGTGTGTCAGAATTTACAGGAGGGTCCCCGGAGAGAGTGTGTCAGTATTTACAGGAGAGTCCCCGGAGAGAGTGCGTCAGTATTTACAGGAGGGTCCCGGGACGGAGTGTGTCACTATTTACAGGAGGGTCCCCGGAGAGAATGTGTCAGTATTTAGAGGAGAGACCCCAGACAGAGTGTGTCAGTATTTACAGGAGGGTCCCGGGAGGGAGTGTGTCAGTATTTACAGGAGGGCCCCCAGAGGGAGTGTGTCAGTATTTACAGGAGAGTCCCCGGAGGGAGTGTGTCAGTATTTACAGGAGAGTCCCTGGAGAGAGTGTGTCAGTATTTACAGGAGGGTCCCCGGAGAGAGTGTGTCAGTGTTTACTGGAGCGTCTCCGGAGGGAGTGTGTCAGTATTTACAGGAGAGTCCCCGGGGTGAGTGTGTCAGTATTTACAGGAGAGTCCCCGGAGAGAGTGTGTCAGTATTTACAGGAGAGTCCCCGGAGGGAGTGTGTCAGTATTTACAGGAGTGTCCCCGGAGTGAGTGTGTCAGTATTTACAGGAGAGTCCCCGGGGGGGAGGGTGTCAGTATTTACAGGAGGGTCCCTGGAGGGAGTGTGTCAGTATTTACAGGAGTGTCCCCGGAGAGAGTTTGTCAGTATTTACAGGAGGGTCCCCGGAGGGAGTGTGTCAGTATTTACAGGAGGGTCCCCGGAGGGAGAGTGTCAGTATTTACAGGAGGGTCCCGGGGGGAGTGTGTCAGTATTTACAGGAGGGTCCCCGGAGAGTGTGTCAGTATTTACAGGAGAGTCCCCGGAGAGAGTGTGTCAGTATTTACAGGAGGGTCCCCGGGGGGAGTGTGTCCGTATTTACAGGGGGGTCCCCGGAGAGAGTGTGTCAGTATTTACAGGAGGGTCCCCGGAGAGAGTGTGTCAGTATTTACAGGAGGGTCCCCGGGGGAAGTGTGTCAGTATTTACAGGAGGCTCCCCGGAGAGAGTGTGTCAGTATTTACAGGAGGGTCCCCGGAGAGAGTGTGTCAGTATTTACAGGAGGCTCCCCGGAGTGAGTGTGTCAGTATTTACAGGAGGGTCCCCGGAGAGAATGTGTCAGTATTTACAGGAGAGTCCCCGGGGGGAGTGTGTCAGTATTTACAGGAGGGTCACCGGACGGAGTGTGTCAGTATTTACAGGAGGGTCACCGGAGGGAGTGTGTCAGTATTTACAGGAGAGTCCCCGGAGGGAGTGTGTCAGTGTTTACAGGAGGGTCCCCGGGGGGAGTGTGTCAGTATTTACAGGAGGGTCCCCGGGGGGAGTGTGTCAGTATTTACAGAGGGGTCCCCGGAGAGAGTGTGTCAGTATTTACAGGAGAGTCCCCGGGGGGAGTGTGTCAGTATTTACAGGAGAGTCCCCGGAGAGAGGGTGTCAGTATTTACAGGAGAGTCCCCGGAGAGAGTGTGTCAGTATTTACAGGAGAGTCCCCGGAGAGAGTGTGTCAGTATTTACAGGAGGGTCCCCGGAGGGAGTGTGTCAGTATTTCCAGGAGGGTCCCCGGAGAGAGTGTGTCAGTATTTACAGGAGTGTCCCCGGGGGGAGTGTGTCAGTATTTACAGGAGGGTCCCCGGAGGGAGTGTGTCAGTATTTACAGGAGGGTGCCCGGGGGGAGTGTGTCAGTATTTACAGGAGGGTCCCCGGAGAGAGTGTGTCAGTATTTACAGGAGTGTCCCCGGGGGGAGTGTGTCAGTATTTACAGGAGGGTCCCCAGAGGGAGTGTGTCAGTATTTACAGGAGGGTGCACGGGGGGAGTGTGTCAGTATTTACAGGAGGGTCCCCGGAGAGAGTGTGTCAGTATTTACAGGAGAGTCCCCGGAGGGAGTGTGTCAGTATTTACAGGAGGGTCCCCGGAGGGAGTGTGTCAGTATTTACAGGAGAGTCCCCGGGGGGGAGTGTGTCAGTATTTACAGGAGGGTCCCTGGAGGGAGTGTGTCAGTATTTACAGGAGTGTCCCCGGAGAGAGTTTGTCAGTATTTACAGGAGGGTCCCCGGAGGGAGTGTGTCAGTATTTACAGGAGGGTCCCCGGAGAGAGTGTGCCAGTATTTACAGGAGGGTCCCCGGAGGGAGTGTGTCAGTATTTACAGGAGAGTCGCCGGAGGGAGTGTGTCAGTATTTACAGGAGAGTCCCCGGAGGGAGTGTGTCAGTATTTACAGGAGAGTCCCCGGAGAGAGTGTGTCAGTATTTACAGGAGGGTCCCCGGAGAGAGTGTGTCAGTATTTACAGGAGGGTCCCCGGAGGGAGTGTGTCAGTATTTACAGGAGATTCATGGGAGGGAGTCTGTCAGTATTTACAGGAGGGTCCCCGGAGGGAGAGTGTCAGTATTTACAGGAGAGTCCCCGGGGGGAGTGTGTCAGTATTTACAGGAGAGTCCCCGGAGGGAGTGTGTCAGTATTTACAGGAGGGTCCCTGGAGGGAGGGTGTCAGTATTTACAGGAGGGTCCACGGAGGGAGGGTGTCAGTATTTACAGGAGAGTCCCCGGGGGGGGACTGTGTCAGTATTTACAGGAGTGTCCCCGGAGAGAGTGTGTCAGTATTTACAGGAGGGTCCCCGGAGGGAGTGTGTCAATATTTACAGCAGGGTCCCCGGAGGGAGATTGTCAGTATTTACAGGAGTGTCCCCGGAGAGAGTGTGTCAGTATTTACAGGAGTGTCCCCGGAGAGAATGTGTCAGTATTTACAGGAGAGTCCCCGGAGAGAATGTGTCAGTATTTACAGGAGAGTCCCCGGAGGGAGTGTGTCAGTATTTACAGGAGGGTCCCCGGGGGGAGTGTGTCAGTATTTACAGGAGGGTCCCCGGAGAGTGTGTCAGTATTTACAGGAGAGTCCCCGGAGGGAGTGTGTCAGTATTTACAGGAGGGTCCCCGGAGAGAGTGTGTCAGTATTTACAGGAGAGTCCCCGGAGAGAGTGTGTCAGTATTTACAGGAGGGACCCGGGAAGGAGTGTGTCACTATTTACAGGAGGGTCCCCGGAGAGAATGTGTCAGTATTTAGAGGAGAGTCCCCAGACAGAGTGTGTCAGTATTTACAGGAGGGTCCCGGGAGGGAGTGTGTCAGTATTTACAGGAGGGCCCCCGGAGGGAGTGTGTCAGTATTTACAGGAGAGTCCCCGGGGTGGGGGGGGGGGGGGGGGGGAGTGTGTCAGTATTTACAGGAGGTTCCCCGGAGAGAGTGTGTCAGTATTTACAGGAGGGTCCCCGGAGGGAGTGTGTCAGTATTTACAGGAGAGTCCCCGGACGGAGTGTGTCAGTATTTACAGGAGAGTCCCCGGAGAGAGTGTGTCAGTATTTACAGGAGTGTCCCCGGAGAGAGTGTGTCAGTATTTACAGGAGAGTCCCCGGAGGGAGTGTGTCAGTATTTACAGGAGGGTCCCCGGGGGGAGTGTGTCAGTATTTACAGGAGGGTCCCCGGAGAGAGTGTGTCAGTATTTACAGGAGAGTCCCAGGAGGGAGAGTGTCAGTATTTACAGGAGGGTCCCCGGAGAGAATGTGTCAGTATTTACAGGAGAGTCCCCGGAGAGAGTGTGTCAGTATTTACAGGAGGGTCCCGGGAGGGAGTGTGTCAGTATTTACAGGAGGGTCCCCGGAGAGTGTGTGTCAGTATTTACAGGAGAGTCCCCGGACAGAGTGTGTCAGTATTTACAGGAGGGTTCCGGGAGGGAATGTGTCAGTATTTACAGGAGCGTCCCCGGAGAGAGTGTGTCAGTATTTACAGGAGGGTCCCCGGAGGGAGTGTGTCAGTATTTACAGGACAGTCCCCGGGTGGGCGTGTGTCAGTATTTACAGGAGTGTCCCCGGAGAGAGTTTGTCAGTATTCACAGGAGGGTCCCCGGAGGGAGTTTGTCAGTATTTACAGGAGGGTCCCCGGAGAGAGTGTGCCAGTATTTACAGGAGGGTCCCCGGAGGGAGTGTGTCAGTATTTACAGGAGAGTCCCCGGAGGGAGTGTGTCAGTATTTACAGGAGGGTCCCCGGAGGGAGTGTGTCAGTATTTACAGGAGAGTCCCTGGAGAGAGTGTGTCAGTATTTACAGGAGGGTCCCCGGAGAGAGTGTGTCAGTGTTTACAGGAGGGTCCCCGGAGGGAGTGTGTCAGTATTTACAGGAGAGTCCCCGGGGGGAGTGTGTCAGTATTTACAGGAGAGTCCCCGGAGAGAGTGTGTCAGTATTTACAGGAGAGTCCCCGGAGGGAGTGTGTCAGTATTTACAGGAGTGTCCCCGGAGTGAGTGTGTCAGTATTTACAGGAGAGTCCCCGGGGGGGAGTGTGTCAGTATTTACAGGAGGGTCCCTGGAGGGAGTGTGTCAGTATTTACAGGAGTGTCACCGGAGAGAGTTTGTCAGTATTTACAGGAGGGTCCCCGGAGGGAGTGTGTCAGTATTTACAGGAGGGTCCCCGGAGGAAAGTGTCAGTATTTACAGGAGGGTCCCGGGGGAGTGTGTCAGTATTTAAAGGAGGGTCCCCGGAGAGAGTGTGTCAGTATTTACAGGAGAGTCCCCGGAGAGAGTGTGTCAGTATTTACAGGAGGGTCCCCGGGGGGGAGTGTGTCAGTATTTACAGGGGGGTCCCCGGAGAGAGTGTGTCAGTATTTACAGGAGGGTCCCCGGAGAGAGTGTGTCAGTATTTACAGGAGGGTCCCCGGGGGGAGTGTGTCAGTATTTACAGGAGGCTCCCCGGAGAGAGTGTGTCAGTATTTACAGGAGGGTCCCCGGAGAGAGTGTGTCAGTATTTACAGGAGGCTCCCCGGAGTGAGTGTGTCAGTATTTACAGGAGGGTCACCGGACGGAGTGTGTCAGTATTTACAGGAGGGTCCCCGGAGGGAGTGTGTCAGTATTTACAGGAGGTTCCCCGGAGGGCGTGTGTCAGTATTTACAGGAGAGTCCCCGGAGAGAGTGTGTCAGTATTTACAGGAGGGTCCCCGGAGGGAGTGTGTCAGTATTTACAGGAGAGTCCCCAGAGAGAGTGTGTCAGTATTTACAGGAGAGTCCCCGGAAGGAGTGTGTCAGTATTTACAGGAGGGTCCCCGGAGGGAGTGTGTCAGTATTTACAGGAGAGTCCCCGGAGAGACTGTGTCAGTATTTACAGGAGGGTCCCCGGGGGGTGTGTGTCAGTATTTACAGGGGGGTCCCCGGGGGGAGTGTGTCAGTATTTACAGAGGGGTCCCCGGAGAGAGTGTGTCAGTATTTACAGGAGAGTCCCCGGGGGGAGTGTGTCAGTATTTACAGGAGAATCCCCGGAGAGAGTGTGTCAGTATTTACAGGAGAGTCCCCGGATGGAGTGTGTCAGTATTTACAGGAGAGTCCCCGGAGAGAGTGTGTCAGTATTTACAGGAGGGTCCCCGGAGGGAGTGTGTCAGTATTTCCAGGAGGGTCCCCGGAGAGAGTGTGTCAGTATTTACAGGAGTGTCCCCGGGGGGAGTGTGTCAGTATTTACAGGAGGGTCCCCGGAGGGAGTGTGTCAGTATTTACAGGAGGGTGCCCGGGGGGAGTGTGTCAGTATTTACAGGAGGTTCCCCGGAGAGAGTGTGTCAGTATTTACAGGAGGGTGCCCGGGGGGAGTGTGTCAGTATTTACAGGAGAGTCCCCGGAGAGAGTGTGTCAGTATTTACAGAAGTGTCCCTGGAGAGAGTGTGTCAGTATTTACAGGAGAGTCCCCGGAGAGAGTGTGTCAGTATTTACAGGAGGGTCCCGGGAGGGAGTTTGTCAGTATTTACAGGAGGGTCCCCGGGGGGAGTGTGTCAGTATTTACAGGAGGGTCCCTGGAGGGAGTGTGTCAGTATTTACAGGAGAGTCCCCGGAGAGAGTTTGTCAGTATTTACAGGAGGGTCCCCGGAGGGAGTGTGTCAGTATTTACAGGAGAGTCCCCGGAGAGAGTGTGTCAGTATTTACAGGAGAGTCCCCGGGGGGAGTGTGACAGTATATACAGGAGAGTCCCCGGGGGGAGTGTGTCAGTATTTACAGGAGGGTCCCCGGAGGGAGAGTGTCAGTATTTACAGGAGGGTCCCCGGAGAGAGTGTGTCAGTATTTACAGCAGGGTCCCCGGAGGGAGTGTGTCAGTATTTACAGGAGGGTCCCCGGAGAGAGTGTGTCAGTATTTACAGGAGGGTCCCCGGAGGGAGTGTGTCAGTATTTACAGGAGAGTCCACGGAGAGAGTGTGTCAGTATTTACAGCAGGGTTCCTGTGAGTTTGCTAATCTTCTGCATAATTCTCCAAGCTCTAGTTGCAATAGGCACAGCTCGTCACGAGCGCCAAATCTATTTCGAGTTTGCTGCAGAGTCTGAAACTAGCTCCTGGACAAGACGACAATTGTTGGCTCGCCCGATTGACAAAGGGGGAATTCTTCTGTACATTTCTTCACAGTTATTAATCATTACATTGGTGGGTCAGCGCTGAGGGAGCTCCGCACAGTGAGAGAGAGAGCGGGAGAGAGTGAGAGGGAGAGAGTGCGGGAGAGGGAGAGAGAGAGAGTTGGACAGCCTCCGTATCCCTTGGTCATACCCACACTCGGAGCACCGTGCACAGTCCCGGTCTCCGTATCCCTCGGTCAGACCCACACTCGGAGCACCGTGCACAGTCCCGGTCTCCGTATCCCTCGGTTAGACCCACACTCGGAGCACCGTGCACAGTCCCGGTCTCCGTATCCCTCGGTCAGACCCACACTCGGAGCACCGTGAACAGTCCCGGTCTCCGTGTCCCTTGGTCAGACCCACACTCGGAACACCGTGCACAGTCCCGGTCTCCCTATCCCTCACTCAGACCCACACTCGGAGCACCGTGCGCAGTCCCGGTCTCCGTATCCCTCGGTTAGACCCACACTCGGCGCACCGTGCACAGCCCCGGTCTCCATATCCCTCGGTCATACCCACACTCGGAGCACCGTGCACAGTCCCGGTCACCCTATCCCTCAGTCAGACCCACAAGCGGAGCACCGTGCACAGTCCCGGTCTCCAGATCCCTAGATCAGACCCACACTGCGAGCACCGTGCACAGTCCCGGTCTCCGTATCCCTCGGTCAGACCCACACTCGGAGCACCGTGCACAGTCTCGGGCTCTGTGTCCCTCGGTCATACCCACACTCGGAGCACCGTGCACAGTCCCGGTCTCCCTATCCCTCAGTCAGACCCACAAGCAGAGCACCGTGTTCAGTCCCGGTCTCCGTAACACTCGGTCAGACCCACATTCGGAGCACCATGCACAGTTCCGGTCCCTGTATCCCTCGGTTAGACCCACACTCGGAGGACCGTGCACAGTCCCGGTCTCCGTATACCTCGGTTAGACCCACACTCAGAACACGGTGCACAGTCCCAGTTTCACTATCCCTCGGTTGGACCTACACACGGAGCACCGTGCACAGTCCCGGTCTCCGTGTCCCTCGGTCATACCCACACTCGGAGCACCGTGCACAGTCCCGGTCTGCGTGTCCCTCAGTCAGACCCACACTCGGAGCACCATGCACAGTCCCGGTCTCCGTGTCCCTCAGTCAGACCCACACTCGGAGCACCATGCACAGTCTCGGTCTCTGTGTCCCTCGGTCATACCCACACTCGGAGCACCGTGCGCAGTCCCGGTCTCCGTGTCCCTCGGTCAGACCCACACTTGGAGCACCATGCACAGTCCCGGTCTCCGTGTCCCTCGGTCAGACCCACACTCGGAGCACCATGCACAGTCCCGGTCTCCGTGTCCCTCGGTTAGACCCACACTCGGAGCACCGTGCACAGTCCCGGTCTCCGTGTCCCTCGGTCAGACCCACACTCGGAGCACCGTGCACAGTCCCGGTCTCCGTGTCCCTCAGTTAGACCCACACTCGGAGCACCGTGCACAGTCCCGGTCTCCGTATCCCTCGCTCAGACCCACACTCGGAGCACCGTGCACAGTCTCGGTCTCCGTGTCCCTCGGTTAGACCCACACTCGGAGCACCGTGCACAGTCCCGGTCTCCGTAACACTCGGTGAGACCCACATTCGGAGCACCATGCACAGTCCCGGTCTCCGTATCCCTCGCTCAGACCCACACTCGGAGCACCGTGCGCAGTCCCGGTCTCCGTGTCCCTCGGTCAGACCCACACTCGGAGCTCCGTGCACAGTCCCGGTCTCCGTGTCCCTCGGTCATACCCACACTCGGAGCACCGTGCACAGTCCCGGTCTCCGTGTCCCTCGGTCAGACCCACACTCGGAGCACCGTGCACAGTCCCGGTCTCCGTAACACTCGGTGAGACCCACATTCGGAGCACCATGCACAGTCCCGGTCTCCGTATCCCTCGCTCAGACCCACACTCGGAGCACCGTGCGCAGTCCCGGTCTCCGTGTCCCTCGGTCAGACCCACACTCGGAGCTCCGTGCACAGTCCCGGTCTCCGTGTCCCTCGGTCAGACCCACACTCGGAGCACCGTGCACAGTCCCGGTTTCCCTATCCCTCGGTCAGACCCACACTCGGAGCACCGTGCACAGTCCCGGTCTCCGTGTCCCTCGGTTAGACCCACACTTGGAGCACCGTGCACAGTCCCAGTCTCCATATCCCTCGCTCAGACCCACACTCGGAGCACCGTACACAGTCCCGGTCTCCGTGTCCCTCGGTTAGGCCCACACTCGGAGCACCGTGCACAGTCCCGGTCTCCGTAACACGCGGTGAGACCCACATTCGGAGCACCATGCACAGTCCCGGTCTCCATGTCCCTCGGTCAGACCCACACTCGGAGCACCGTACGCAGTCCCGGTCTCCCTCGTTCAGACCCACACTCGGAGCACCGTGCACAGTCCCGGTTTCCCTATCCCTCGGTCAGACCCACACTCGGAGCACCGTGCACAGTCCTGGTCTCCGTGTCCCTCGGTCAGACCCACACTCGGAGCACCGTGCACAGCCCCGGTCTCCGTATCCCTCGGTCAGACCGACACTCGGAGCACCGTGCACAGTCCTGGTCTCCATATCCCATATCCCTCGATCTCTGCTGAGTATGTCACAAGATTACTCGAGGCATGGTCTCCCTAACGCCCTGTACATCTGAATGAAAGCGCTCCCTCAGCACTGACCCTCCCACAGTGCGGAGCTCCCTCAGCACTGGCCCTCCCACAGTGCGGAGCTCCCTCAGCACTGGCCCTCCCACAGTGCGGAGCTCCCTCAGCACTGACACTCCCACAGTGCGGAGCTCCCTCAGCACTGGCCCTCCCGCAGTGCGGCGCTCCCTCAGCACTGACCCTCCCACAGTGCGGCGCTCCCTCAGCACTGACCCTCCCACAGTGCGGAGCTCCCTCAGCACTGACCCTCCCACAGTGCGGCGCTCCCTCAGCACTGACCCTCCCACAGTGCGGCGCTCCCTCAGCACTGACCCTCCCACAGTGCGGAGCTCCATCAGCATTGGCCCTCCCACAGTGCGGAGCTCCCTCAGCACTGAACCTCCCACAGTGCGGCGCTCGCTCAGCACTGACCCTCCCACAGTGCGGAGCTCCCTCAGCACTGACCCTCCCACAGTGCGGCGCTCCCTCAGCACTGACCCTCCCACAGTGCGGCACTCCCTCAGCAGTGACCCTCCCACAGTGCGGAGTTCCCTCAGCACTGACCCTCCCACAGTGCGGCGCTCCCTCAGCACTGACCCTCCCGCAGTGCGGCGATCCCTCAGCACTGAACCTCCCGCAGTGCGGAGCTCCCTCAGCACTGACCCTCCCACAGTGCGGCGCTCCCTCAGCACTGACCCTCCCACAGTGCGGCGCTCCCTCACACTGACCATCCCACAGTGCGGCGCTCCCTCAGCACTGACCCTCCCACAGTGCGGCGCTCCCTCAGTACTGACCCTCCCACAGTGCGTCGCTCCCTCAGCACTGACCCTCCCACAGTGTGGCGCTCCCTCAGCACTGACCCTCCCACAGTGCGGTGCTCCCTCAGCACTGACCCTCCCACAGTGCGGCGCTCCCTCAGCACTTACCCTCCCACAATGCGGCGCTCCCTCAGCACTGACCCTCCCACAGTGCGGAGCTCCCTCACCACTGACCCTCCCACAGTGCGGCGCTCCCTCAGCACCGACCCTCCCACAGTGCGGCGCTCCCTCAGCACTGACCCTCCCACAGTGCGGCGCTCCCTCAGCACCGACCCTCCCACATTGCGGAGCTCCCTCAGCACTGACCCACCCACAGTGCGGCTCTCCCTCAGCACTGACCCTCCCACAGTGCGGAGCTCCCTCAGCACTGACCCTCCCACAGTGCGGCGCTCCCTCAGCACTGACCCTCCCACAGTGCGGCGCTCCCTCAGCACTGACCCTCCCACAGTGCGGCGCTCCCTCAGCACTGACCCTCCCACAGTGCGGCGCTCCCTCAGCACCGACCCTCCCACAGTGCGGAGCTCCCTCAGCACTGACCCTCCCACAGTGCGGAGCTCCCTCAGCACTGACCCTCCCACAGTGCGGCCCTACCTCAGCACTGACCCCCCCACAGTGCGGAGCTCCCTCAGCACTGACCCTCCCACAGTGCGGCGCTCCCTCAGCACCGACCCTCCCACAGTGCGGCGCTCCCTCAGCACTGACCCTCCCACAGTGCGGCGCTCCCTCAGCACTGACCCTCCCACAGTGCGGCGCTCCCTCAGCACTGACCCTCCCACAGTGCGGAGCCCCCTCAGCACTGACCCTCCCACAGTGCGGTGCTCCCTCAGCTCTGACCCTCCCACAGTGCGGAGCTCCCTCAGCACTGACCCTCCCACAGTGCGGCCCTCCCTCAGCACTGACCCTCCCACAGTGCGGAGCTCCCTCAGCACTGACCCTCCCACAGTGCGGCACTCCCTCAGCACCGACCCTCCCACAGTGCGGCGCTCCCTCAGCACTGACCCTCCCACAGTGCGGAGCTCCCTCAGCACTGACCCTCCCACAGT
>NC_092738.1:2701827-2704774 GCF_047496885.1 Scyliorhinus torazame
CTGATCCCTGTGGAACGCCACTGGTCACAGCCCTCCAATTAGAAAAGCATCCTTCCATTGCTACTCTCTGCCTTCTATGACCTAGCCAGTTCTGTATCCACCTTGCCAGCTCACCCCTGATCCCGTGTGACTTCACCTTTTGTACTAGTCTACCATGAGGGACCTTGTCAAAGGCCTCACTGAAGTCCATATAGACAACATCCACTGCCCTACCTGCATCAATCATCTTAGTGACCTCCTCGAAAATCTCTATCAAGTTAGTGAGACACGACCTCCCCTTCACAAAACCATGCTGCCTCTCACAAATACGTCCATTTGCTTCCAAATGGGAGTAGATCCTGTCTCGAAGAATTCTCTCCAGTAATTTCCCTACCACTGAAGTAAGGTTCACCGGACTGTAGTTCCCTGGATTATCCTTGCTACCCTTCTTAAACAGAGGAACAACATTGGCTATTCTCCAGTCCTCCGGGACATCACCTGAAGACAGTGAGGATCCAAAGATTTCTGTCAAGGCCTCAGCAATTTCCTCTCAGCCTCCTTCAGTATTCTGGGGTAGATCCCATCAGGCCCTGGGGACTTATCTACCTTAATATTTTTTAAGACACCCAACACCTCGTCTTTTTGGATCTCAATGTGACCCAGGCTATCTACACACCCTTCTCCAGACTCAACATCTACCAATTTCTTCTCTTTGGTGAATACTGATGCAAAGTATTCATTTAGTACCTCGCCCATTTCCTCTGGCTCCACACATAGATTCCCTTGCCTATCCTTCAGTGGGCCAACCCTTTCCCTGGCTACCCTCTTGCTTTTCATGTACGTGTAAAAAGCCTTGGGATTTTCCTTAACCCTATTTGCCAATGACTTTTCGTGACCCCTTCTAGCCCTTCTGACCTCCTTGCTTAAGTTCCTTCCTACTTTCCTTATATTCCACGCAGGCTTCGTCTGTTCCCAGCCTTTTAGCCCTGACAAATGCCTCCTTTTCTTTTTTGACGAGGCTACAATATCTCTCGTTATCCAAGGTTCCCGAAAATTGCCGTGTTTATCCTTCTTCCTCACAGGAACATGCGGTCCTGAATTCCTTTCAACTACCACTTGAAAGCCTCCCACGTGTCAGATGTTGATTTGCCCTCAAACATCCGCCCCAATCTATGTTCTCAGTTCCCGCCTAATATTGTTATAATTAGCCTTCCCCCAATTTAGCACATTCACCCTAAGGATGTGGAGGCTTTAGAGAGGGTGCAGAGGAGGTTCACCAGGATGTTGCCTGGTATGGAGGGGTGCTCGCTATGAAGAAAGGTCGAGTAGATTGGGATTGTTTTCGTTGGAAAGACGGAGGTTGAGGGGGGGACCTGATTGAGGTCCACAAAATTATGAGAGGTATGGACAGGGTGGATAGCAACAAGCTTTTTCCAAGAGTGGGGGTGTCAATTACAAGGGGTCCCGATTTCAAGGTGAGAGGGGAAAGTTTAAGGGAGATGTGCGTGGAAAGTTTTTTACGCAGAGGGTGGTGGGTGCCTGGAACGCTTTGTCAGCGGAGGTGGTAGAGGCGGGCACGATAGCATCATTCAAGATGCATCTGGACAGATATATGAACGGGCGGGAACAGAGGGAAGTAGATCCTTGGAAAATAGGCGACAGGTTTAGATAAAGGATCTGGATCGGCGCAGGCTGGGAGGGCCGAAGGGCCTGTTCCTGTGCTGTAATTTTCTTTGTTCATTGTTCTCTGTCTCTCTCTCTGTCTCTCTCGCTCTGTCTCTCTCGCTCTGTCTCTCTTGCTCTCTCTGTCTCTCTCTCTCTGTCTCTGTCTCTCTCTGTCTCTCTCTCTCTGTCTCTCTCTCTCTGTCTCTCTCTCTCTCTGTCTCTCTCTCTCTCTGTCTCTCTCTGTCTCTCGGTCTCTCTCTCTCTGACTCTCTCTCTCTGACTCTCTCTCTCTGACTCTCTCGCTGTCTCTCTCACTCTCTGTCTCTCTCTCTCTGTCACTCTCTCTCTGTCACTCTCTCTCTGTCTCTCTGTCTCTCTCTCTCTGTCTCTCTCTGTCTCTCCTCTCTGTCTCTCTCTGTCTCTCTCACTCTCTGTCTCTCTCTCTCTGTCACTCTCTCTCTCTGTCTCTCTCTCTCTCTGTCTCTCTCTCTCTCTCTCTCTGTGTCTCTCTCGCTGTCTCTCTCTCTCTGTGTCTCTCTCGCTGTCTCTCTCTCTCTGTCTCTCTCTCTCTCTGTCTCTCTCTCTCTCGTCTCTCTCTCTGTCTCTCTCTCTCTCTCTCTCTCTGTCTCTCTCTCTCTCACTCTCTGTCTCTCTCTCTCTGTCACTCTCTCTCTGTCACTCTCTCTCTCTGTCTCTCTCTCTCTCTGTCTCTCTCTCTCTCTCTCTCTGTGTCTCTCTCGCTGTCTCTCTCTCTCTGTCTCTCTCGCTGTCTCTCTCTCTCTGTCTCTCTCTGTCTCTCTCTCTCTCTGTCTCTCTGTCTCTCTCTCTCTCTTGCCTGTCTCTCTCGCTGTCTCTCTCTGTCTCTCTCTCTCTCTCTGTCTCTCACTCTCTGTCTCTCTCTCTGTCTCTCTCGCTGTCTCTCTCTCTCTCTGTCTCTCTCTCTCTGTCACTCTCTCTTTCTGTCTCTCTCTCTCTGTCTCTCTCTCTCTGTCTCTCTCTCTCTCTGTCTCTCTCTCTCTCTCTCTCTCTCTCTCTTTCTCTGTCTCTCTCTGTCTCCCCTCTCTCTGCCTCTCTCCTCTTCTCTCTCTCTGTCTCTCTCTCTCTCTCTCCTGCTCTCTGTCTCTCTCCCTGTCTCTCTCTCTCTCCCTCTCCTGTCTCTCTCTCTCTCTGTGTCTCCTCTCTCTCTGTCTCTGTCTCTCTCTCTCTGTCTCACTCTCTCTGCCTCTCTCTCTCTGTCTGTCTCTCTGTCTCTCTCTCTCTGTCATCTCTCTCTCTCTCTCTCTGTCTCTCTCTCTCTCTCTCT